>NC_079211.1:87227239-87457239 GCF_029633865.1 Lampris incognitus | reverse complement strand
GTGTGTGTGTGTGTGTGTGTGTGAGGCTCTTTAGGGAAGAGACTGACAGAAGCCTGACTGAAGGATAAATGTTGAATAATACGTTAATTTCCTGTACACTGTACACCTTCTGTGTGTCTTCATGTGTGTGCTGGTTGGTGTTCATGTGTGTGTTGTGTGGCGTTCGTGTGTGTGTGTTATGTGGTGCTCATGTATGTGTTGGTTGGTGTCCATGTGTGTGTTCTGTGATGCTCATGTGTGTGTTGTGTGGTGTTCATGTGTGAGTTGTGTGGTGCTCATGTGTGTGTTGTGTGGTGTTCATGTGTGTGTTGGTTGGTGTCCATGTCTGTGTTGTGTAGTGTTCATGTGTGTGTTGTGTGGTGCTCATGTGTGTGATGTGTGGTGTCCATGAGTGTGTTGTGTGGTGTTCATGTGAGTGTTGTGTGGTGTTCATGTGTGTGTTGTGTAGGGGTGGATCAATACGGTTTTTTTCAAGGCCGATTCTGATTATTGGTAAGTTATGGAGGCTGAAAGATGATATTCGGGGCCGATATTCGGGGCCGATATTCAGTTGTAGTAAATGTAAAAAAAATTGTGACAAAATGTACAGCAGCATAAACCCAACACAAAGCAGCCTTTAAATGAACACGTTAGCTCGAATCTTGTGTAAACCAGAAAATATTTGAAAAAAAAAACAAGAGTGCATGGTTTTCAAGACGCCACATAACAATCTCAGTGGATTTATTTTTAAAAGAAAAATAAATATCTTCCACAATAAGAAAATGGAATGAATTAAACTGCATGGACAGCAGGAAGTAAACTGGTCAAACTGAATAATTATAATATTAAAATGACTCCACATGAACTGGTAAATAAAAATAAATAACTTCCACAATAAGAAAATGGAATGAATTTAACTGCATGGACAGCAGGAAGTAAACTGGTCAAACTGAATAATTATAATATTAAAATGACTCCACATGAATTGGTAAATAAAAATAAATAACTTCCACAATAAGAAAATGGAATGAATTAAACTGCATGGACAGCAGCAGGAAGTAAACTGGTCAAACTGAATAATTATAATATTAAAATGACTCCACATGAATTGGTAAATAAAAGAAATAACTTCCACAGTAAGAAAATGGAATGAATTAAACTGCATGGACAGCAGGAAGTAAACTGGTCAAACTGAATAATTATAATATTAAAATGACTCCACATGAATTGGTAAATAAAAATAAATAACTTCAACAAAAAGAAAATTTAACGAATTAAACTGCATGGACAGAAGGAAGTAAACTGGTCAAACTGAATAATTATATATTTAAAATGACTCCACATGAACTGGTAAATAAAAATAAATAACTTCCACAATAAGAAAATGGAATGAATTAAACTGCATGGACAGCAGGAAGTAAACTGGTCAAACTGAATAATTATAATATTAAAATGACTCCACATGAACTGGTAAATAAAAATAAATAACTTCCAAAATAATAAAATGGAATGAAATAAACTGCATGGACAGCAGGAAGTAAACTGGTCAAACTGAATAATTATAATATTAAAATGACTCCACATGAACTGGTAAATAAAAATAAATAACTTCCACAATAAGAAAATTTAATGAATTAAACTGCATGGACAGCAGGAAGTAAACTGGTCAAACTGAATAATTATAATATTAAAATGACTCCACATGAACTGGTAAATAAAAATAAATAACTTCCACAATAAGAAAATGGAATGAATTATACAGAATTGGACAGCAGGAAGTAAACTGGTCAAACTGAATAATTATAATATTAAAATGACTCCACATGAACTGGTAAATAAAAATAAATAACTTCCACAATAAGAAAATGGAATGAATTAAACTGCATGGACAGCAGGAAGTAAACTGGCCAAACTGAATAATTATAATATTGAAATGACTCCACATGAATTGGTAAATTAATGAATTAAACTGCATGGACAGCAGGAAGTAAACTGATCAAACTGAATAATTATAATATTAAAATGACTCCACATGAACTGGTAAATAAAAATAAATAACTTCCACAATAAGAAAATGGAATGAATTAAACTGAATGGACAGCAAGAAGTAAACTGGTCAAACTGAATAATTATAATATTAAAATGACTCCACATGAACTGGTAAATAAAAATAAATAACTTCCACAATAAGAAAATGGAATGAATTAAACTGCATGGACAGCAAGAAGTAAACTGGTCAAACCGAATAATTAAATATTTAAAATGACTCCACATGAACTGGTAAATAAAAATAAATAACTTCCACAATAAGAAAATGGAATGAATTAAACTGCATGGACAGCAGGAAGTAAACTGGTCAAACTGAATAATTATAATATTAAAATGACTCCACATGAACTGGTAAATAAAAATAAATAACTTCCAAAATAATAAAATGGAATGAAATAAACTGCATGGACAGCAGGAAGTAAACTGGTCAAACTGAATAATTATAATATTAAAATGACTCCACATGAACTGGTAAATAAAAATAAATAACTTCCACAATAAGAAAATTTAATGAATTAAACTGCATGGACAGCAGGAAGTAAACTGGTCAAACTGAATAATTATAATATTAAAATGACTCCACATGAACTGGTAAATAAAAATAAATAACTTCCACAATAAGAAAATGGAATGAATTATACAGAATTGGACAGCAGGAAGTAAACTGGTCAAACTGAATAATTATAATATTAAAATGACTCCACATGAACTGGTAAATAAAAATAAATAACTTCCACAATAAGAAAATGGAATGAATTAAACTGCATGGACAGCAGGAAGTAAACTGGCCAAACTGAATAATTATAATATTGAAATGACTCCACATGAATTGGTAAATTAATGAATTAAACTGCATGGACAGCAGGAAGTAAACTGGTCAAACTGAATAATTATAATATTAAAATGACTCCACATGAACTGGTAAATAAAAATAAATAACTTCCACAATAAGAAAATGGAATGAATTAAACTGCATGGACAGCAGGAAGTAAACTGGTCAAACTGAATAATTATAATATTAAAATGACTCCACATGAACTGGTAAATAAAAATAAATAACTTCCAAAATAATAAAATGGAATGAAATAAACTGCATGGACAGCAGGAAGTAAACTGGTCAAACTGAATAATTATAATATTAAAATAACTCCACATGAACTGGTAAATAAAAATAAATAACTTCCACAATAAGAAAATTTAATGAATTAAACTGCATGGACAGCAGGAAGTAAACTGGTCAAACTGAATAATTATAATATTAAAATGACTCCACATGAACTGGTAAATAAAAATAAAAAACTTCCACAATAAGAAAATGGAATGAATTATACAGAATTGGACAGCAGGAAGTAAACTGGTCAAACTGAATAATTATAATATTAAAATGACTCCACATGAACTGGTAAATAAAAATAAATAACTTCCACAATAAGAAAATGGAATGAATTAAACTGCATGGACAGCAGGAAGTAAACTGGCCAATCTGAATAATTATAATATTGAAATGACTCCACATGAATTGGTAAATTAATGAATTAAACTGCATGGACAGCAGGAAGTAAACTGGTCAAACTGAATAATTATAATATTAAAATGACTCCACATGAACTGGTAAATAAAAATAAATAACTTCCACAATAAGAAAATGGAATGAATTAAACTGCATGGACAGCAGGAAGTAAACTGGTCAAACTGAATAATTATAATATTAAAATGACTCCACATGAACTGGTAAATAAAAATAAATAACTTCCAAAATAATAAAATGGAATGAAATAAACTGCATGGACAGCAGGAAGTAAACTGGTCAAACTGAATAATTATAATATTAAAATGACTCCACATGAACTGGTAAATAAAAATAAATAACTTCCACAATAAGAAAATTTAATGAATTAAACTGCATGGACAGCAGGAAGTAAACTGGTCAAACTGAATAATTTTAATATTAAAATGACTCCACATGAATTGGTAAATAAAAATAAATAACTTCCACAATAAGAAAATGGAATGAATTAAACTGCATGGACAGCAGGAAGTAAACTGGTCAAACTGAATAATTATAATATTAAAATGACTCCACATGAACTGGTAAATAAAAATAAATAACTTCCACAATAAGAAAATGGAATGAATTAAACAGAATTGGAAAGCAGGAAGTAAACTGGTCAAACTGAATAATTATAATATTAAAATGACTCCACATGAATTGGTAAATAAAAATAAATAACTTCCACAATAAGAAAATGGAATGAATTAAACTGCATGGACAGCAAGAAGTAAACTGGTCAAACTGAATAATTATAATATTAAAATGACGCCACATGAAATGGTAAATAAAAATAAATAACTTCCACAATAAGCAAATGGAATGAATTAAACTGCATGGACAGCAGGAAGTAAACTGGTCAAACTGAATAATTATAATATTAAAATGACTCCACATGAACTGGTAAATAAAAATAAATAACTTCCACAATAAGAAAATGGAATGAATTAAACTGCATGTACAGCAGGAAGTAAACTGGTCAAACTGAATAATTATATTATTAAAATGACTCCACATGAACTGGTAAATAAAAATAAATAACTTCCACAATAAGAAAATGGAATGAATTAAACTGCATGGACAGCAGGAAGTAAACTGGTCAAACTGAATAATTATAATATTAAAATGACTCCACATGAACTGGTAAATAAAAATAAATAACTTCCACAATAAGAAAATGGAATGAATTAAACTGCATGGACAGCAGGAAGTAAACTGACCAAACTGAATAATTATAATATTAAAATGACTCCACATGAACTGGTAAATAAAAATAAATAACTTCCACAATAAGAAAATGGAATGAATTAAACTGCATGGACAGCAGGAAGTAAACTGGTCAAACTGAATAATTATAATATTAAAATTAATCCACATGAATTGGTAAATAAAAATAAATAACTTCCACAATAAGAAAATGGAATGAATTAAACTGCATGGACAGCAAGAAGTAAACTGGTCAAACTGAATAATTATAATATTAAAATGACTCCACATGAACTGGTAAATAAAAATAAATAACTTCCACAATAAGAAAATGGAATGAATTATACAGAATTGGACAGCAGGAAGTAAACTGGTCAAACTGAATAATTATAATATTAAAATGACTCCACATGAACTGGTAAATAAAAATAAATAACTTCCACAATAAGAAAATGGAATGAATTAAACTGAATGGACAGCAAGAAGTAAACTGGTCAAACTGAATAATTTTAATATTAAAATGACTCCACATGAACTGGTAAATAAAAATAAATAACTTCCACAATAAGAAAATGGAATGAATTAAACTGCATGGACAGCAAGAAGTAAACTGGTCAAACTGAATAATTATATATTTAAAATGACTCCACATGAACTGGTAAATAAAAATAAATAACTTCCACGATAAGAAAATGGAATGAATTAAACTGCATGGACAGCAGGAAGTAAACTGGTCAAACTGAATAATTATAATATTAAAATGACTCCACATGAACTGGTAAATAAAAATAAATAACTTCCAAAATAATAAAATGGAATGAAATAAACTGCATGGACAGCAGGAAGTAAACTGGTCAAACTGAATAATTATAATATTAAAATGACTCCACATGAACTGGTAAATAAAAATAAATAACTTCCACAATAAGAAAATTTAATGAATTAAACTGCATGGACAGCAGGAAGTAAACTGGTCAAACTGAATAATTATAATATTAAAATGACTCCACATGAACTGGTAAATAAAAATAAATAACTTCCACAATAAGAAAATGGAATGAATTATACAGAATTGGACAGCAGGAAGTAAACTGGTCAAACTGAATAATTATAATATTAAAATGACTCCACATGAACTGGTAAATAAAAATAAATAACTTCCACAATAAGAAAATGGAATGAATTAAACTGCATGGACAGCAGGAAGTAAACTGGCCAAACTGAATAATTATAATATTGAAATGACTCCACATGAATTGGTAAATTAATGAATTAAACTGCATGGACAGCAGGAAGTAAACTGGTCAAACTGAATAATTATAATATTAAAATGACTCCACATGAACTGGTAAATAAAAATAAATAACTTCCACAATAAGAAAATGGAATGAATTAAACTGCATGGACAGCAGGAAGTAAACTGGTCAAACTGAATAATTATAATATTAAAATGACTCCACATGAACTGGTAAATAAAAATAAATAACTTCCACAATAAGAAAATGGAATGAATTAAACTGCATGGACAGCAGGAAGTAAACTGGTCAAACTGAATAATTATAATATTAAAATGACTCCACATGAACTGGTAAATAAAAATAAATAACTTCCACAATAAGAAAATGGAATGAATTAAGCTGAATGGACAGCAAGAAGTAAACTGGTCAAACTGAATAATTATAATATTAAAATGACTCCACATGAACTGGTAAATAAAAATAAATAACTTCCACAATAAGAAAATGGAATGAATTAAACTGCATGGACAGCAAGAAGTAAACTGGTCAAACTGAATAATTATATATTTAAAATGACTCCACATGAACTGGTAAATAAAAATAAATAACTTCCACAATAAGAAAATGGAATGAATTAAACTGCATGGACAGCAGGAAGTAAACTGGTCAAACTGAATAATTATAATATTAAAATGACTCCACATGAACTGGTAAATAAAAATAAATAACTTCCACAATAAGAAAATGGAATGAATTAAACAGAATTGGAAAGCAGGAAGTAAACTGGTCAAACTGAATAATTATAATATTAAAATGACTCCACATGAATTGGTAAATAAAAATAAATAACTTCCACAATAAGAAAATGGAATGAATTAAACTGCATGGACAGCAAGAAGTAAACTGGTCAAACTGAATAATTATAATATTGAAATGACTCCACATGAATTGGTAAATTAATGAATTAAACTGCATGGACAGCAGGAAGTAAACTGGTCAAACTGAATAATTATAATATTAAAATGACTCCACATGAACTGGTAAATAAAAATAAATAACTTCCACAATAAGAAAATGGAATGAATTAAACAGAATTGGAAAGCAGAAAGTAAACTGGTCAAACTGAATAATTATAATATTAAAATGACGCAACATGAAATGGTAAATAAAAATAAATAACTTCCACAATAAGCAAATGGAATGAATTAAACTGCATGGACAGCAGGAAGTAAACTGGTCAAACTGAATAATTATAATATTAAAATGACTCCACATGAACTGGTAAATAAAAATAAATAACTTCCACAATAAGAAAATGGAATGAATTAAACTGCATGTACAGCACGAAGTAAACTGGTCAAACTGAATAATTATATTATTAAAATGACTCCACATGAACTGGTAAATAAAAATAAATAACTTCCACAATAAGAAAATGGAATGAATTAAACTGCATGGACAGCAGGAAGTAAACTGGTCAAACTGAATAATTATAATATTAAAATGACTCCACATGAACTGGTAAATAAAAATAAATAACTTCCACAATAAGAAAATGGAATGAATTAAACTGCATGGACAGCAGGAAGTAAACTGACCAAACTGAATAATTATAATATTAAAATGACTCCACATGAACTGGTAAATAAAAATAAATAACTTCCACAATAAGAAAATGGAATGAATTAAACTGCATGGACAGCAGGAAGTAAACTGGTCAAACTGAATAATTATAATATTAAAATTAATCCACATGAATTGGTAAATAAAAATAAATAACTTCCACAATAAGAAAATGGAATGAATTAAACTGCATGGACAGCAAGAAGTAAACTGGTCAAACTGAATAATTATAATATTAAAATGACTCCACATGAACTGGTAAATAAAAATAAATAACTTCCACAATAAGAAAATGGAATGAATTAAACAGAATTGGAAAGCAGGAAGTAAACTAGTCAAACTGAATAATTATAATATTAAAATGACTCCACATGAATTGGTAAATAAAAATAAATAACTTCCACAATAAGAAAATGGAATGAATTAAACTGCATGGACAGCAAGAAGTAAACTGGTCAAACTGAATAATTATAATATTAAAATGACGCCACATGAAATGGTAAATAAAAATAAATAACTTCCACAATAAGCAAATGGAATGAATTAAACTGCATGGACAGCAGGAAGTAAACTGGTCAAACTGAATAATTATAATATTAAAATGACTCCACATGAACTGGTAAATAAAAATAAATAACTTCCACAATAAGAAAATGGAATGAATTAAACTGCATGTACAGCAGGAAGTAAACTGGTCAAACTGAATAATTATATTATTAAAATGACTCCACATGAACTGGTAAATAAAAATAAATAACTTCCACAATAAGAAAATGGAATGAATTAAACTGCATGGACAGCAGGAAGTAAACTGGCCAAACTGAATAATTATAATATTAAAATGACTCCACATGAACTGGTAAATAAAAATAAATAACTTCCACAATAAGAAAATGGAATGAATTAAACTGCATGGACAGCAGGAAGTAAACTGGCCAAACTGAATAATTATAATATTGAAATGACTCCACATGAATTGGTAAATTAATGAATTAAACTGCATGGACAGCAGGAAGTAAACTGGTCAAACTGAATAATTATAATATTAAATGACTCCACATGAACTGGTAAATAAAAATAAATAACTTCCACAATAAGAAAATGGAATGAATTAAACTGCATGGACAGCAGGAAGTAAACTGGTCAAACTGAATAATTATAATATTAAAATGACTCCACATGAACTGGTAAATAAAAATAAATAACTTCCACAATAAGAAAATGGAATGAATGAAACAGAATTGGACAGCAGGAAGTAAACTGGTCAAACTGAATAATTATAATATTAAAATGACTCCACATGAATTGGTAAATAAAAATAAATAACTTCCACAATAAGAAAATGGAATGAATTAAACTGCATGGACAGCAAGAAGTAAACTGACCAAACTGAATAATTATAATATTAAAATGACTCCACATGAATTGGTAAATATAAATAAATAACTTCCACAATAAGAAAATTTAATGAATTAAACTGCATGGACAGCAGGAAGTAAACTGGTCAAATTGAATAATTATAATATTAAAATGACTCCACATGAATTGGTAAATAAAATGAATAACTTCCACAGTAAGAAAATGGAATGAATTAAACTGCATGGACAGCAGGAAGTAAACTGGTCAAACTGAATAATTATAATATTAAAATGGCTCCACATGAACTGGTAAATAAAATGAATAACTTCCACAGTAAGAAAATGGAATGAAATTAACTGCATGGACAGCAGGAAGTAAACTGGTCAAACTGAATAATTATAATATTAAAATGACTCCACATGAACTGGTAAATAAAAATAAATAACTTCCAAAATAAGAAAATTTAATGAATTAAACAGAATTGGACAGCAGGAAGTAAACTGGACAAACTGAATAATTATAATATTAAAATGACTCCTCATGAACTGGTAAATAAAAATAAATAACTTCCACAATAAGAAAATGGAATGAATTGAACTGCATGGACAGCAGGAAGTAAACTGGTCAAACTGAATAATTATAATATTAAAATTACTCCACATGAACTGGTAAATAAAAATAAATAACTTCCACAATAAGAAATGGAATGAATTAAACTGCATGGACAGCAAGAATTAAACTGACCAAACTGAATAATTATCATATTAAAATAACTCCACATGAATTGGTAAATAAAATAAATAACTTCCACAGTAAGAAAATGGAATGAATTAAACTGCATGGACAGCAGGAAGTAAACTGGCCAAACTGAATAATTATAATATTAAAATGACTCCACATGAATTGGTAAATAAAAATAAATAACTTCCACAATAAGAAAATTTAATGAATTAAACAGAATTGGACAGCAGGAAGTAAACTGGTCAAACTGAATAATTATAATATTAAAATGACTCCACATGAACTGGTAAATAAAAATAAATAACTTCCACAATAAGAAAATGGAATGAATTGAACTGCATGGACAGCAGGAAGTAAACTCGTCAAACTGAATAATTATAATATTAAAATTACTCCACATGAACTGGTAAATAAAAATAAATAACTTCCACAATAAGAAATGGAATGAATTAAACTGCATGGACAGCAAGAATTAAACTGACCAAACTGAATAATTATCATATTAAAATAACTCCACATGAATTGGTAAATAAAATAAATAACTTCCACAGTAAGAAAATGGAATGAATTAAACTGCATGGACAGCAGGAAGTAAACTGGCCAAACTGAATAATTATAATATTAAAATGACTCCACATGAATTGGTAAATAAAAATAAATAACTTCCACAATAAGAAAATGGAATGAATTAAACAGAATTGGACAGCAGGAAGTAAACTGGTCAAACTGAATAATTATAATATTAAAATGACTCCACATGAACTGGTAAATAAAAATAAATAACTTCCACAATAAGAAAATGGAATGAATTAAACTGCATGGACAGCAGGAAGTAAACTGGCCAAACTGAATAATTATAATATTGAAATGACTCCACATGAATTGGTAAATTAATGAATTAAACTGCATGGACAGCAGGAAGTAAACTGGTCAAACTGAATAATTATAATATTAAAATGACTCCACATGAACTGGTAAATAAAAATAAATAACTTCCACAATAAGAAAATGGAATGAATTAAACTGCATGGACAGCAGGAAGTAAACTGGCCAAACTGAATAATTATAATATTGAAATGACTCCACATGAACTGGTAAATAAAAATAAATAACTTCCACAATAAGAAATGGAATGAATTAAACTGCATGGACAGCAAGAATTAAACTGACCAAACTGAATAATTATCATATTAAAATAACTCCACATGAATTGGTAAATAAAATAAATAACTTCCACAGTAAGAAAATGGAATGAATTAAACTGCATGGACAGCAGGAAGTAAACTGGCCAAACTGAATAATTATAATATTAAAATGACTCCACATGAATTGGTAAATAAAAATAAATAACTTCCACAATAAGAAAATGGAATGAATTAAACAGAATTGGAAAGCAGGAAGTAAACTGGTCAAACTGAATAATTATAATATTAAAATGACTCCACATGAACTGGTAAATAAAAATAAATAACTTCCACAATAAGAAAATGGAATGAATTGAACTGCATGGACAGCAGGAAGTAAACTCGTCAAACTGAATAATTATAATATTAAAATTACTCCACATGAACTGGTAAATAAAAATAAATAACTTCCACAATAAGAAATGGAATGAATTAAACTGCATGGACAGCAAGAATTAAACTGACCAAACTGAATAATTATCATATTAAAATAACTCCACATGAATTGGTAAATAAAATAAATAACTTCCACAGTAAGAAAATGGAATGAATTAAACTGCATGGACAGCAGGAAGTAAACTGGCCAAACTGAATAATTATAATATTGAAATGACTCCACATGAATTGGTAAATTAATGAATTAAACTGCATGGACAGCAGGAAGTAAACTGGTCAAACTGAATAATTATAATATTAAAATGACTCCACATGAACTGGTAAATAAAAATAAATAACTTCCACAATAAGAAAATGGAATGAATTAAACTGCATGGACAGCAGGAAGTAAACTGGCCAAACTGAATAATTATAATATTGAAATGACTCCACATGAACTGGTAAATAAAAATAAATAACTTCCACAATAAGAAATGGAATGAATTAAACTGCATGGACAGCAAGAATTAAACTGACCAAACTGAATAATTATCATATTAAAATAACTCCACATGAATTGGTAAATAAAATAAATAACTTCCACAGTAAGAAAATGGAATGAATTAAACTGCATGGACAGCAGGAAGTAAACTGGCCAAACTGAATAATTATAATATTAAAATGACTCCACATGAATTGGTAAATAAAAATAAATAACTTCCACAATAAGAAAATGGAATGAATTAAACAGAATTGGAAAGCAGGAAGTAAACTGGTCAAACTGAATAATTATAATATTAAAATGACTCCACATGAACTGGTAAATAAAAATAAATAACTTCCACAATAAGAAAATGGAATGAATTAAACTGCATGGACAGCAGGAAGTAAACTGGTCAAACTGATTAATTATAATATTGAAATGACTCCACATGAATTGGTAAATTAATGAATTAAACTGCTTGGACAGCAGGAAGTAAACTGGTCAAACTGAATAATTATAATATTAAAATGACTCCACATGAACTGGTAAATAAAAATAAATAACTTCCACAATAAGAAAATGGAATGAATTAAACTGCATGGACAGCAAGAAGAAAACTGGTCAAACTGAATAATTATAATATTAAAATGACTCCACATGAACTGGTAAATAAAAATAAATAACTTCCACAATAAGAAAATGGAATGAATTAAACTGCATGGACAGCAGGAAGTAAACTGGTCAAACTGAATAATTATAATATTAAAATGACTCCACATGAACTGGTAAATAAAAATAAATAACTTCCACAATAAGAAAATGGAATGAATTAAACTGCATGGACAGCAGGAAGTAAACTGGCCAAACTGAATAATTATAATATTAAAATGACTCCACATGAACTGGTAAATAAAAATAAATAACTTCCACAATAAGAAAATGGAATGAATTAAACTGCATGGACAGCAGGAAGTAAACTGGCCAAACTGAATAATTATAATATTGAAATGACTCCACATGAATTGGTAAATTAATGAATTAAACTGCATGGACAGCAGGAAGTAAACTGGTCAAACTGAATAATTATAATATTAAAATGACTCCACATGAACTGGTAAATAAAAATAAATAACTTCCACAATAAGAAAATGGAATGAATTAAACTGCATGGACAGCAGGAAGTAAACTGGTCAAACTGAATAATTATAATATTAAAATGACTCCACATGAACTGGTAAATAAAAATAAATAACTTCCACAATAAGAAAATTTAATGAATTAAACAGAATTGGACAGCAGGAAGTAAACTGGTCAAACTGAATAATTATAATATTAAAATGACTCCACATGAACTGGTAAATAAAAATAAATAACTTCCACAATAAGAAAATGGAATGAATTGAACTGCATGGACAGCAGGAAGTAAACTCGTCAAACTGAATAATTATAATATTAAAATTACTCCACATGAACTGGTAAATAAAAATAAATAACTTCCACAATAAGAAATGGAATGAATTAAACTGCATGGACAGCAAGAATTAAACTGACCAAACTGAATAATTATCATATTAAAATAACTCCACATGAATTGGTAAATAAAATAAATAACTTCCACAGTAAGAAAATGGAATGAATTAAACTGCATGGACAGCAGGAAGTAAACTGGCCAAACTGAATAATTATAATATTAAAATGACTCCACATGAATTGGTAAATAAAAATAAATAACTTCCACAATAAGAAAATGGAATGAATTAAACAGAATTGGACAGCAGGAAGTAAACTGGTCAAACTGAATAATTATAATATTAAAATGACTCCACATGAACTGGTAAATAAAAATAAATAACTTCCACAATAAGAAAATGGAATGAATTAAACTGCATGGACAGCAGGAAGTAAACTGGTCAAACTGATTAATTATAATATTGAAATGACTCCACATGAATTGGTAAATTAATGAATTAAACTGCTTGGACAGCAGGAAGTAAACTGGTCAAACTGAATAATTATAATATTAAAATGACTCCACATGAACTGGTAAATAAAAATATATAACTTCCACAATAAGAAAATGGAATGAATTAAACTGCATGGACAGCAAGAAGAAAACTGGTCAAACTGAATAATTATAATATTAAAATGACTCCACATGACCTGATAAATAAAAATAAATAACTTCCACAATAAGAAAATGGAATGAATTAAACTGCATGGACAGCAGGAAGTAAACTGGTCAAACTGAATAATTATAATATTAAAATGACTCCACATGAACTGGTAAATAAAAATAAATAACTTCCACAATAAGAAAATGGAATGAATTAAACTGCATGGACAGCAGGAAGTAAACTGGCCAAACTGAATAATTATAATATTAAAATGACTCCACATGAACTGGTAAATAAAAATAAATAACTTCCACAATAAGAAAATGGAATGAATTAAACTGCATGGACAGCAGGAAGTAAACTGGCCAAACTGAATAATTATAATATTAAAATGACTCCACATGAATTGGTAAATAAAAATAAATAACTTCCACAATAAGAAAATTTAATGAATTAAACAGAATTGGACAGCAGGAAGTAAACTGGTCAAACTGAATAATTATAATATTAAAATGACTCCACATGAACTGGTAAATAAAAATAAATAACTTCCACAATAAGAAAATGGAATGAATTGAACTGCATGGACAGCAGGAAGTAAACTCGTCAAACTGAATAATTATAATATTAAAATTACTCCACATGAACTGGTAAATAAAAATAAATAACTTCCACAATAAGAAATGGAATGAATTAAACTGCATGGACAGCAAGAATTAAACTGACCAAACTGAATAATTATCATATTAAAATAACTCCACATGAATTGGTAAATAAAATAAATAACTTCCACAGTAAGAAAATGGAATGAATTAAACTGCATGGACAGCAGGAAGTAAACTGGCCAAACTGAATAATTATAATATTAAAATGACTCCACATGAATTGGTAAATAAAAATAAATAACTTCCACAATAAGAAAATGGAATGAATTAAACAGAATTGGACAGCAGGAAGTAAACTGGTCAAACTCAATAATTATAATATTAAAATGACTCCACATGAACTGGTAAATAAAAATAAATAACTTCCACAATAAGAAAATGGAATGAATTAAACTGCATGGACAGCAGGAAGTAAACTGGTCAAACTGATTAATTATAATATTGAAATGACTCCACATGAATTGGTAAATTAATGAATTAAACTGCTTGGACAGCAGGAAGTAAACTGGTCAAACTGAATAATTATAATATTAAAATGACTCCACATGAACTGGTAAATAAAAATATATAACTTCCACAATAAGAAAATGGAATGAATTAAACTGCATGGACAGCAAGAAGAAAACTGGTCAAACTGAATAATTATAATATTAAAATGACTCCACATGAACTGATAAATAAAAATAAATAACTTCCACAATAAGAAAATGGAATGAATTAAACTGCATGGACAGCAGGAAGTAAACTGGTCAAACTGAATAATTATAATATTAAAATGACTCCACATGAACTGGTAAATAAAAATAAATAACTTCCACAATAAGAAAATGGAATGAATTAAACTGCATGGACAGCAGGAAGTAAACTGGCCAAACTGAATAATTATAATATTAAAATGACTCCACATGAACTGGTAAATAAAAATAAATAACTTCCACAATAAGAAAAAGGAATGAATTAAACTGCATGGACAGCAGGAAGTAAACTGGCCAAACTGAATAATTATAATATTGAAATGACTCCACATGAATTGGTAAATTAATGAATTAAACTGCATGGACAGCAGGGAGTAAACTGGTCAAACTGAATAATTATAATATTAAAATGACTCCACATGAACTGGTAAATAAAAATAAATAACTTCCACAATAAGAAAATGGAATGAATTAAACTGCATGGACAGCAGGAAGTAAACTGGTCAAACTGAATAATTATAATATTAAAATGACTCCACATGAACTGGTAAATAAAAATAAATAACTTCCACAATAAGAAATGGAATGAATTAAACTGCATGGACAGCAAGAATTAAACTGACCAAACTGAATAATTATCATATTAAAATAACTCCACATGAATTGGTAAATAAAATAAATAACTTCCACAGTAAGAAAATGGAATGAATTAAACTGCATGGACAGCAGGAAGTAAACTGGCCAAACTGAATAATTATAATATTAAAATGACTCCACATGAATTGGTAAATAAAAATAAATAACTTCCACAATAAGAAAATGGAATGAATTAAACAGAATTGGAAAGCAGGAAGTAAACTGGTCAAACTGAATAATTATAATATTAAAATGACTCCACATGAACTGGTAAATAAAAATAAATAACTTCCACAATAAGAAAATGGAATGAATTAAACTGCATGGACAGCAGGAAGTAAACTGGTCAAACTGATTAATTATAATATTGAAATGACTCCACATGAATTGGTAAATTAATGAATTAAACTGCTTGGACAGCAGGAAGTAAACTGGTCAAACTGAATAATTATAATATTAAAATGACTCCACATGAACTGGTAAATAAAAATATATAACTTCCACAATAAGAAAATGGAATGAATTAAACTGCATGGACAGCAAGAAGAAAACTGGTCAAACTGAATAATTATAATATTAAAATGACTCCACATGAACTGATAAATAAAAATAAATAACTTCCACAATAAGAAAATGGAATGAATTAAACTGCATGGACAGCAGGAAGTAAACTGGTCAAACTGAATAATTATAATATTAAAATGACTCCACATGAACTGGTAAATAAAAATAAATAACTTCCACAATAAGAAAATGGAATGAATTAAACTGCATGGACAGCAGGAAGTAAACTGGCCAAACTGAATAATTATAATATTAAAATGACTCCACATGAACTGGTAAATAAAAATAAATAACTTCCACAATAAGAAAAAGGAATGAATTAAACTGCATGGACAGCAGGAAGTAAACTGGCCAAACTGAATAATTATAATATTGAAATGACTCCACATGAATTGGTAAATTAATGAATTAAACTGCATGGACAGCAGGAAGTAAACTGGTCAAACTGAATAATTATAATATTAAAATGACTCCACATGAACTGGTAAATAAAAATAAATAACTTCCACAATAAGAAAATGGAATGAATTAAACTGCATGGACAGCAGGAAGTAAACTGGTCAAACTGAATAATTATAATATTAAAATGACTCCACATGAACTGGTAAATAAAAATAAATAACTTCCACAATAAGAAATGGAATGAATTAAACTGCATGGACAGCAAGAATTAAACTGACCAAACTGAATAATTATCATATTAAAATAACTCCACATGAATTGGTAAATAAAATAAATAACTTCCACAGTAAGAAAATGGAATGAATTAAACTGCATGGACAGCAGGAAGTAAACTGGCCAAACTGAATAATTATAATATTAAAATGACTCCACATGAATTGGTAAATAAAAATAAATAACTTCCACAATAAGAAAATGGAATGAATTAAACAGAATTGGAAAGCAGGAAGTAAACTGGTCAAACTGAATAATTATAATATTAAAATGACTCCACATGAACTGGTAAATAAAAATAAATAACTTCCACAATAAGAAAATGGAATGAATTAAACTGCATGGACAGCAGGAAGTAAACTGGTCAAACTGATTAATTATAATATTGAAATGACTCCACATGAATTGGTAAATTAATGAATTAAACTGCTTGGACAGCAGGAAGTAAACTGGTCAAACTGAATAATTATAATATTAAAATGACTCCACATGAACTGGTAAATAAAAATAAATAACTTCCACAATAAGAAAATGGAATGAATTAAACTGCATGGACAGCAAGAAGAAAACTGGTCAAACTGAATAATTATAATATTAAAATGACTCCACATGAACTGGTAAATAAAAATAAATAACTTCCACAATAAGAAAATGGAATGAATTAAACTGCATGGACAGCAGGAAGTAAACTGGTCAAACTGAATAATTATAATATTAAAATGACTCCACATGAACTGGTAAATAAAAATAAATAACTTCCACAATAAGAAAATGGAATGAATTAAACTGCATGGACAGCAGGAAGTAAACTGGCCAAACTGAATAATTATAATATTAAAATGACTCCACATGAACTGGTAAATAAAAATAAATAACTTCCACAATAAGAAAATGGAATGAATTAAACTGCATGGACAGCAGGAAGTAAACTGGCCAAACTGAATAATTATAATATTGAAATGACTCCACATGAATTGGTAAATTAATGAATTAAACTGCATGGACAGCAGGAAGTAAACTGGTCAAACTGAATAATTATAATATTAAAATGACTCCACATGAACTGGTAAATAAAAATAAATAACTTCCACAATAAGAAAATGGAATGAATTAAACTGCATGGACAGCAGGAAGTAAACTGGTCAAACTGAATAATTATAATATTAAAATGACTCCACATGAACTGGTAAATAAAAATAAATAACTTCCACAATAAGAAAATTTAATGAATTAAACAGAATTGGACAGCAGGAAGTAAACTGGTCAAACTGAATAATTATAATATTAAAATGACTCCACATGAACTGGTAAATAAAAATAAATAACTTCCACAATAAGAAAATGGAATGAATTGAACTGCATGGACAGCAGGAAGTAAACTCGTCAAACTGAATAATTATAATATTAAAATTACTCCACATGAACTGGTAAATAAAAATAAATAACTTCCACAATAAGAAATGGAATGAATTAAACTGCATGGACAGCAAGAATTAAACTGACCAAACTGAATAATTATCATATTAAAATAACTCCACATGAATTGGTAAATAAAATAAATAACTTCCACAGTAAGAAAATGGAATGAATTAAACTGCATGGACAGCAGGAAGTAAACTGGCCAAACTGAATAATTATAATATTAAAATGACTCCACATGAATTGGTAAATAAAAATAAATAACTTCCACAATAAGAAAATGGAATGAATTAAACAGAATTGGACAGCAGGAAGTAAACTGGTCAAACTGAATAATTATAATATTAAAATGACTCCACATGAACTGGTAAATAAAAATAAATAACTTCCACAATAAGAAAATGGAATGAATTAAACTGCATGGACAGCAGGAAGTAAACTGGTCAAACTGATTAATTATAATATTGAAATGACTCCACATGAATTGGTAAATTAATGAATTAAACTGCTTGGACAGCAGGAAGTAAACTGGTCAAACTGAATAATTATAATATTAAAATGACTCCACATGAACTGGTAAATAAAAATATATAACTTCCACAATAAGAAAATGGAATTATTAAACTGCATGGACAGCAAGAAGAAAACTGGTCAAACTGAATAATTATAATATTAAAATGACTCCACATGACCTGATAAATAAAAATAAATAACTTCCACAATAAGAAAATGGAATGAATTAAACTGCATGGACAGCAGGAAGTAAACTGGTCAAACTGAATAATTATAATATTAAAATGACTCCACATGAACTGGTAAATAAAAATAAATAACTTCCACAATAAGAAAATGGAATGAATTAAACTGCATGGACAGCAGGAAGTAAACTGGCCAAACTGAATAATTATAATATTAAAATGAATCCACATGAACTGGTAAATAAAAATAAATAACTTCCACAATAAGAAAATGGAATGAATTAAACTGCATGGACAGCAGGAAGTAAACTGGCCAAACTGAATAATTATAATATTGAAATGACTCCACATGAACTGGTAAATAAAAATAAATAACTTCCACAATAAGAAAATGGAATGAATGAAACAGAATTGGACAGCAGGAAGTAAACTGGTCAAACTGAATAATTATAATATTAAAATTACTCCACATGAACTGGTAAATAAAAATAAATAACTTCCACAATAAGAAATGGAATGAATTAAACTGCATGGACAGCAAGAATTAAACTGACCAAACTGAATAATTATCATATTAAAATAACTCCACATGAATTGGTAAATAAAATAAATAACTTCCACAGTAAGAAAATGGAATGAATTAAACTGCATGGACAGCAGGAAGTAAACTGGCCAAACTGAATAATTATAATATTAAAATGACTCCACATGAATTGGTAAATAAAAATAAATAACTTCCACAATAAGAAAATGGAATGAATTAAACAGAATTGGAAAGCAGGAAGTAAACTGGTCAAACTGAATAATTATAATATTAAAATGACTCCACATGAACTGGTAAATAAAAATAAATAACTTCCACAATAAGAAAATGGAATGAATTAAACTGCATGGACAGCAGGAAGTAAACTGGTCGAACTGAATAATTTTAATATTAAAATGACTCCACATGAATTGGTAAATAAAAATAAAAAACTTCCACAATAAGAAAATGGAATGAATTAAACTGCATGGACAGCGAGAAGTAAACTGGTCAAACTGAATAATTATAAGATTAAAATGACTCCACATGAACTGGTAAATAAAAATAAATAACTTCCACAATAAGAAAATGGAATGAATTAAACTGCATGGACAGCAGGAAGTAAACTGGTCAAACTGAATAATTATAATATTAAAATGACTCCACATGAACTGGTGAATAAAAATAAATAACTTCCACAATAAGAAAATGGAATGAATTAAACTGCATGGACAGCAGGAAGTAAACTGGTCAAACTGAATAATTATAATATTAAAATGACTCCACATGAATTGGTAAATAAAAATAAATAACTTCCACAATAAGAAAATGGAATGAATTAAACTGCATGGACAGCAGGAAGTAAACTGGCCAAACTGAATAATTATAATATTAAAATGACTCCACATGAACTGGTAAATAAAAATAAATAACTTCCACAATAAGAAAATGGAATGAATTAAACTGCATGGACAGCAGGAAGTAAACTGGCCAAACTGATTAATTATAATATTGAAATGACTCCACATGAACTGGTAAATAAATGAATTAAACTGCTTGGACAGCAGGAAGTAAACTGGTCAAACTGAATAATTATAATATTAAAATGACTCCACATGAACTGGTAAATAAAAATAAATAACTTCCACAATAAGAAAATGGAATGAATTAAACTGCATGGACAGCAGGAAGTAAACTGGCCAAACTGAATAATTATAATATTGAAATGACTCCACATGAATTGGTAAATTAATGAATTAAACTGCATGGACAGCAGGAAGTAAACTGGTCAAACTGAATAATTATAATATTAAAATGACTCCACATGAACTGGTAAATAAAAATAAATAACTTCCACAATAAGAAAATGGAATGAATTAAACTGCATGGACAGCAGGAAGTAAACTGGTCAAACTGAATAATTATAATATTAAAATGACTCCACATGAACTGGTAAATAAAAATAAATAACTTCCACAATAAGAAAATTTAATGAATTAAACAGAATTGGACAGCAGGAAGTAAACTGGTCAAACTGAATAATTATAATATTAAAATGACTCCACATGAACTGGTAAATAAAAATAAATAACTTCCACAATAAGAAAATGGAATGAATTGAACTGCATGGACAGCAGGAAGTAAACTCGTCAAACTGAATAATTATAATATTAAAATTACTCCACATGAACTGGTAAATAAAAATAAATAACTTCCACAATAAGAAATGGAATGAATTAAACTGCATGGACAGCAAGAATTAAACTGACCAAACTGAATAATTATCATATTAAAATAACTCCACATGAATTGGTAAATAAAATAAATAACTTCCACAGTAAGAAAATGGAATGAATTAAACTGCATGGACAGCAGGAAGTAAACTGGCCAAACTGAATAATTATAATATTAAAATGACTCCACATGAATTGGTAAATAAAAATAAATAACTTCCACAATAAGAAAATGGAATGAATTAAACAGAATTGGACAGCAGGAAGTAAACTGGTCAAACTGAATAATTATAATATTAAAATGACTCCACATGAACTGGTAAATAAAAATAAATAACTTCCACAATAAGAAAATGGAATGAATTAAACATCATGGACAGCAGGAAGTAAACTGGTCAAACTGATTAATTATAATATTGAAATGACTCCACATGAATTGGTAAATTAATGAATTAAACTGCTTGGACAGCAGGAAGTAAACTGGTCAAACTGAATAATTATAATATTAAAATGACTCCACATGAACTGGTAAATAAAAATATATAACTTCCACAATAAGAAAATGGAATGAATTAAACTGCATGGACAGCAAGAAGAAAACTGGTCAAACTGAATAATTATAATATTAAAATGACTCCACATGAACTGATAAATAAAAATAAATAACTTCCACAATAAGAAAATGGAATGAATTAAACTGCATGGACAGCAGGAAGTAAACTGGTCAAACTGAATAATTATAATATTAAAATGACTCCACATGAACTGGTAAATAAAAATAAATAACTTCCACAATAAGAAAATGGAATGAATTAAACTGCATGGACAGCAGGAAGTAAACTGGCCAAACTGAATAATTATAATATTAAAATGACTCCACATGAACTGGTAAATAAAAATAAATAACTTCCACAATAAGAAAATGGAATGAATTAAACTGCATGGACAGCAGGAAGTAAACTGGCCAAACTGAATAATTATAATATTGAAATGACTCCACATGAATTGGTAAATTAATGAATTAAACTGCATGGACAGCAGGAAGTAAACTGGTCAAACTGAATAATTATAATATTAAAATGACTCCACATGAACTGGTAAATAAAAATAAATAACTTCCACAATAAGAAAATGGAATGAATTAAACTGCATGGACAGCAGGAAGTAAACTGGTCAAACTGAATAATTATAATATTAAAATGACTCCACATGAACTGGTAAATAAAAATAAATAACTTCCACAATAAGAAAATGGAATGAATGAAACAGAATTGGACAGCAGGAAGTAAACTGGTCAAACTGAATAATTATAATATTAAAATTACTCCACATGAACTGGTAAATAAAAATAAATAACTTCCACAATAAGAAATGGAATGAATTAAACTGCATGGACAGCAAGAATTAAACTGACCAAACTGAATAATTATCATATTAAAATAACTCCACATGAATTGGTAAATAAAATAAATAACTTCCACAGTAAGAAAATGGAATGAATTAAACTGCATGGACAGCAGGAAGTAAACTGGCCAAACTGAATAATTATAATATTAAAATGACTCCACATGAATTGGTAAATAAAAATAAATAACTTCCACAATAAGAAAATGGAATGAATTAAACAGAATTGGAAAGCAGGAAGTAAACTGGTCAAACTGAATAATTATAATATTAAAATGACTCCACATGAACTGGTAAATAAAAATAAATAACTTCCACAATAAGAAAATGGAATGAATTAAACTGCATGGACAGCAGGAAGTAAACTGGTCGAACTGAATAATTTTAATATTAAAATGACTCCACATGAATTGGTAAATAAAAATAAAAAACTTCCACAATAAGAAAATGGAATGAATTAAACTGCATGGACAGCGAGAAGTAAACTGGTCAAACTGAATAATTATAATATTAAAATGACTCCACATGAATTGGTAAATTAATGAATTAAACTGCATGGACAGCAGGAAGTAAACTGGTCAAACTGATTAATTATAATATTGAAATGACTCCACATGAATTGGTAAATTAATGAATTAAACTGCTTGGACAGCAGGAAGTAAACTGGTCAAACTGAATAATTATAATATTAAAATGACTCCACATGAACTGGTAAATAAAAATATATAACTTCCACAATAAGAAAATGGAATGAATTAAACTGCATGGACAGCAAGAAGAAAACTGGTCAAACTGAATAATTATAATATTAAAATGACTCCACATGAACTGATAAATAAAAATAAATAACTTCCACAATAAGAAAATGGAATGAATTAAACTGCATGGACAGCAGGAAGTAAACTGGTCAAACTGAATAATTATAATATTAAAATGACTCCACATGAACTGGTAAATAAAAATAAATAACTTCCACAATAAGAAAATGGAATGAATTAAACTGCATGGACAGCAGGAAGTAAACTGGCCAAACTGAATAATTATAATATTAAAATGACTCCACATGAACTGGTAAATAAAAATAAATAACTTCCACAATAAGAAAATGGAATGAATTAAACTGCATGGACAGCAGGAAGTAAACTGGCCAAACTGAATAATTATAATATTGAAATGACTCCACATGAATTGGTAAATTAATGAATTAAACTGCATGGACAGCAGGAAGTAAACTGGTCAAACTGAATAATTATAATATTAAAATGACTCCACATGAACTGGTAAATAAAAATAAATAACTTCCACAATAAGAAAATGGAATGAATTAAACTGCATGGACAGCAGGAAGTAAACTGGTCAAACTGAATAATTATAATATTAAAATGACTCCACATGAACTGGTAAATAAAAATAAATAACTTCCACAATAAGAAAATGGAATGAATGAAACAGAATTGGACAGCAGGAAGTAAACTGGTCAAACTGAATAATTATAATATTAAAATTACTCCACATGAACTGGTAAATAAAAATAAAAAACTTCCACAATAAGAAATGGAATGAATTAAACTGCATGGACAGCAAGAATTAAACTGACCAAACTGAATAATTATCATATTAAAATAACTCCACATGAATTGGTAAATAAAATAAATAACTTCCACAGTAAGAAAATGGAATGAATTAAACTGCATGGACAGCAGGAAGTAAACTGGTCGAACTGAATAATTTTAATATTAAAATGACTCCACATGAATTGGTAAATAAAAATAAAAAACTTCCACAATAAGAAAATGGAATGAATTAAACTGCATGGACAGCGAGAAGTAAACTGGTCAAACTGAATAATTATAATATTAAAATGACTCCACATGAATTGGTAAATTAATGAATTAAACTGCATGGACAGCAGGAAGTAAACTGGTCAAACTGATTAATTATAATATTGAAATGACTCCACATGAATTGGTAAATTAATGAATTAAACTGCTTGGACAGCAGGAAGTAAACTGGTCAAACTGAATAATTATAATATTAAAATGACTCCACATGAACTGGTAAATAAAAATATATAACTTCCACAATAAGAAAATGGAATGAATTAAACTGCATGGACAGCAAGAAGAAAACTGGTCAAACTGAATAATTATAATATTAAAATGACTCCACATGAACTGATAAATAAAAATAAATAACTTCCACAATAAGAAAATGGAATGAATTAAACTGCATGGACAGCAGGAAGTAAACTGGTCAAACTGAATAATTATAATATTAAAATGACTCCACATGAACTGGTAAATAAAAATAAATAACTTCCACAATAAGAAAATGGAATGAATTAAACTGCATGGACAGCAGGAAGTAAACTGGCCAAACTGAATAATTATAATATTAAAATGACTCCACATGAACTGGTAAATAAAAATAAATAACTTCCACAATAAGAAAATGGAATGAATTAAACTGCATGGACAGCAGGAAGTAAACTGGCCAAACTGAATAATTATAATATTGAAATGACTCCACATGAATTGGTAAATTAATGAATTAAACTGCATGGACAGCAGGAAGTAAACTGGTCAAACTGAATAATTATAATATTAAAATGACTCCACATGAACTGGTAAATAAAAATAAATAACTTCCACAATAAGAAAATGGAATGAATTAAACTGCATGGACAGCAGGAAGTAAACTGGTCAAACTGAATAATTATAATATTAAAATGACTCCACATGAACTGGTAAATAAAAATAAATAACTTCCACAATAAGAAAATGGAATGAATGAAACAGAATTGGACAGCAGGAAGTAAACTGGTCAAACTGAATAATTATAATATTAAAATTACTCCACATGAACTGGTAAATAAAAATAAATAACTTCCACAATAAGAAATGGAATGAATTAAACTGCATGGACAGCAAGAATTAAACTGACCAAACTGAATAATTATCATATTAAAATAACTCCACATGAATTGGTAAATAAAATAAATAACTTCCACAGTAAGAAAATGGAATGAATTAAACTGCATGGACAGCAGGAAGTAAACTGGCCAAACTGAATAATTATAATATTAAAATGACTCCACATGAATTGGTAAATAAAAATAAATAACTTCCACAATAAGAAAATGGAATGAATTAAACAGAATTGGAAAGCAGGAAGTAAACTGGTCAAACTGAATAATTATAATATTAAAATGACTCCACATGAACTGGTAAATAAAAATAAATAACTTCCACAATAAGAAAATGGAATGAATTAAACTGCATGGACAGCAGGAAGTAAACTGGTCGAACTGAATAATTTTAATATTAAAATGACTCCACATGAATTGGTAAATAAAAATAAAAAACTTCCACAATAAGAAAATGGAATGAATTAAACTGCATGGACAGCGAGAAGTAAACTGGTCAAACTGAATAATTATAATATTAAAATGACTCCACATGAATTGGTAAATTAATGAATTAAACTGCATGGACAGCAGGAAGTAAACTGGTCAAACTGATTAATTATAATATTGAAATGACTCCACATGAATTGGTAAATTAATGAATTAAACTGCTTGGACAGCAGGAAGTAAACTGGTCAAACTGAATAATTATAATATTAAAATGACTCCACATGAACTGGTAAATAAAAATATATAACTTCCACAATAAGAAAATGGAATGAATTAAACTGCATGGACAGCAAGAAGAAAACTGGTCAAACTGAATAATTATAATATTAAAATGACTCCACATGAACTGGTAAATTAATGAATTAAACTGCATGGACAGCAGGAAGTAAACTGGTCAAACTGAATAATTATAATATTAAAATGACTCCACATGAACTGGTAAATAAAAATAAATAACTTCCACAATAAGAAAATGGAATGAATTAAACTGCATGGACAGCAGGAAGTAAACTGGCCAAACTGAATAATTATAATATTAAAATGACTCCACATGAATTGGTAAATAAAAATAAATAACTTCCACAATAAGAAAATGGAATGAATTAAACAGAATTGGAAAGCAGGAAGTAAACTGGTCAAACTGAATAATTATAATATTAAAATGACTCCACATGAACTGGTAAATAAAAATAAATAACTTCCACAATAAGAAAATGGAATGAATTAAACTGCATGGACAGCAGGAAGTAAACTGGTGGAACTGAATAATTTTAATATTAAAATGACTCCACATGAATTGGTAAATAAAAATAAAAAACTTCCACAATAAGAAAATGGAATGAATTAAACTGCATGGACAGCGAGAAGTAAACTGGTCAAACTGAACAATTATAATATTAAAATGACTCCACATGAACTGGTAAATAAAAATAAATAACTTCCACAATAAGAAAATGGAATGAATTAAACTGCATGGACAGCAGGAAGTAAACTGGTCAAACTGAATAATTATAATATTAAAATGACTCCACATGAACTGGTGAATAAAAATAAATAACTTCCACAATAAGAAAATGGAATGAATTAAACTGCATGGACAGCAGGAAGTAAACTGGTCAAACTGAATAATTATAATATTAAAATGACTCCACATGAATTGGTAAATAAAAATAAATAACTTCCACAATAAGAAAATGGAATGAATTAAACTGCATGGACAGCAGGAAGTAAACTGGCCAAACTGAATAATTATAATATTAAAATGACTCCAAATGAACTGGTAAATAAAAATAAATAACTTCCACAATAAGAAAATGGAATGAATTAAACTGCATGGACAGCAGGAAGTAAACTGGCCAAACTGATTAATTATAATATTGAAATGACTCCACATGAATTGGTAAATTAATGAATTAAACTGCTTGGACAGCAGGAAGTAAACTGGTCAAACTGAATAATTATAATATTAAAATGACTCCACATGAACTGGTAAATAAAAATAAATAACTTCCACAATAAGAAAATGGAATGAATTAAACTGCCTGGACAGCAAGAAGAAAACTGGTCCAACTGAATAATTATAATATTAAAATGACTCCACATGAACTGGTAAATAAAAATAAATAACTTCCACAATAAGAAAATGGAATGAATTAAACTGCATGGACAGCAGGAAGTAAACTGGCCAAACTGAATAATTATAATATTAAAATGACTCCACATGAACTGGTAAATAAAAATAAATAACTTCCACAATAAGAAAATGGAATGAATTAAACTGCATGGACAGCAGGAAGTAAACTGGCCAAACTGAATAATTATAATATTGAAATGACTCCACATGAATTGGTAAATTAATGAATTAAACTGCATGGACAGCAGGAAGTAAACTGGTCAAACTGAATAATTATAATATTAAAATGACTCCACATGAACTGGTAAATAAAAATAAATAACTTCCACAATAAGAAAATGGAATGAATGAAACAGAATTGGACAGCAGGAAGTAAACTGGCCAAACTGAATAATTACAATATTAAAATGACTCCACATGAATTGGTAAATATAAATAAATAACTTCCACAATAAGAAAATGGAATGAATTAAACTGCATGGACAGCAAGAAGTAAACTGACCAAACTGAATAATTACAATATTAAAATGACTCCACATGAATTGGTAAATATAAATAAATAACTTCCACAATAAGAAAATTTAATGAATTAAACTGCATGGACAGCAGGAAGTAAACTGGTCAAATTGAATAATTATAATATTAAAATGACTCCACATGAATTGGTAAATAAAAATAAATAACTTCCACAGTAAGAAAATGGAATGAATTAAACTGCATGGACAGCAGGAAGTAAACTGGTCAAATTGAATAATTATAATATTAAAATTACTCCACATGAACTGGTAAATAAAAATAAATAACTTCCACAATAAGAAATGGAATGAATTAAACTGCATGGACAGCAAGAATTAAACTGACCAAACTGAATAATTATCATATTAAAATAACCCCACATGAATTGGTAAATAAAATAAATAACTTCCACAGTAAGAAAATGGAATGAATTAAACTGCATGGACAGCAGGAAGTAAACTGGCCAAACTGAATAATTATAATATTAAAATGACTCCACATGAATTGGTAAATAAAAATAAATAACTTCCACAATAAGAAAATGGAATGAATTAAACAGAATTGGACAGCAGGAAGTAAACTGGTCAAACTGAATAATTATAATATTAAAATGACTCCACATGAACTGGTAAATAAAAATAAATAACTTCCACAATAAGAAAATGGAATGAATTAAACTGCATGGACAGCAAGAAGAAAACTGGTCAAACTGAATAATTATAATATTAAAATGACTCCACATGAACTGGTAAATAAAAATAAATAACTTCCACAATAAGAAAATGGAATGAATTAAACTGCATGGACAGCAGGAAGTAAACTGGTCAAACTGAATAATTATAATATTAAAATGACTCCACATGAACTGGTAAATAAAAATAAATAACTTCCACAATAAGAAAATGGAATGAATTAAACTGCATGGACAGCAGGAAGTAAACTGGCCAAACTGAATAATTATAATATTAAAATGACTCCACATGAACTGGTAAATAAAAATAAATAACTTCCACAATAAGAAAATGGAATGATTTTAAACTGCATGGACAGCAGGAAGTAAACTGGCCAAACTGAATAATTATAATATTGAAATGACTCCACATGAATTGGTAAATTAATGAATTAAACTGCATGGACAGCAGGAAGTAAACTGGTCAAACTGAATAATTATAATATTAAAATGACTCCACATGAACTGGTAAATAAAAATAAATAACTTCCACAATAAGAAAATGGAATGAATGAAACAGAATTGGACAGCAGGAAGTAAACTGGTCAAACTGAATAATTATAATATTAAAATGACTCCACATGAATTGGTAAATAAAAATAAATAACTTCCACAATAAGAAAATGGAATGAATTAAACTGCATGGACAGCAAGAAGTAAACTGACCAAACTGAATAATTATAATATTAAAATGACTCCACATGAATTGGTAAATATAAATAAATAACTTCCACAATAAGAAAATTTAATGAATTAAACTGCATGGACAGCAGGAAGTAAACTGGTCAAACTGAATTATTATAATATTAAAATGACTCCACATGTATTGGTAAATAAAAATAAATAACTTCCACAATAAGACAATGGAATGAATTCAACAGAATTGGGCAGCAGGAAGTAAACTGGTCAAACTGAATAATTATAATATTAAAATGACTCCACATGAACTGGTAAATAAAAATAAATAACTTCCACAATAAGAAAATGGAATGAATTAAACTGCATGGACAGCAAGAAGTAAACTGGTCAAACTGAATAATTATAATATTAAAATGACTCCACATGAACTGGTGAATAAAAATAAATAACTTCCACAATAAGAAAATGGAATGAATTAAACTGCATGGACAGCAGGAAGTAAACTGGTCAAACTGAATAATTATAATATTAAAATGACTCCACATGAATTGGTAAATAAAAATAAATAACTTCCACAATAAGAAAATGGAATGAATTAAACTGCATGGACAGCAGGAAGTAAACTGGCCAAACTGAATAATTATAATATTAAAATGACTCCACATGAACTGGTAAATAAAAATAAATAACTTCCACAATAAGAAAATGGAATGAATTAAACTGCATGGACAGCAGGAAGTAAACTGGCCAAACTGATTAATTATAATATTGAAATGACTCCACATGAATTGGTAAATTAATGAATTAAACTGCTTGGACAGCAGGAAGTAAACTGGTCAAACTGAATAATTATAATATTAAAATGACTCCACATGAACTGGTAAATAAAAATAAATAACTTCCACAATAAGAAAATGGAATGAATTAAACTGCCTGGACAGCAAGAAGAAAACTGGTCCAACTGAATAATTATAATATTAAAATGACTCCACATGAACTGGTAAATAAAAATAAATAACTTCCACAATAAGAAAATGGAATGAATTAAACTGCATGGACAGCAGGAAGTAAACTGGCCAAACTGAATAATTATAATATTAAAATGACTCCACATGAACTGGTAAATAAAAATAAATAACTTCCACAATAAGAAAATGGAATGAATTAAACTGCATGGACAGCAGGAAGTAAACTGGCCAAACTGAATAATTATAATATTGAAATGACTCCACATGAATTGGTAAATTAATGAATTAAACTGCATGGACAGCAGGAAGTAAACTGGTCAAACTGAATAATTATAATATTAAAATGACTCCACATGAACTGGTAAATAAAAATAAATAACTTCCACAATAAGAAAATGGAATGAATGAAACAGAATTGGACAGCAGGAAGTAAACTGACCAAACTGAATAATTACAATATTAAAATGACTCCACATGAATTGGTAAATATAAATAAATAACTTCCACAATAAGAAAATTTAATGAATTAAACTGCATGGACAGCAGGAAGTAAGCTGGTCAAATTGAATAATTATAATATTAAAATGACTCCACATGAATTGGTAAATAAAATAAATAACTTCCACAGTAAGAAAATGGAATGAATTAAACTGCATGGACAGCAGGAAGTAAACTGGTCAAATTGAATAATTATAATATTAAAATGACTCCACATGAACTGGTAAATAAAAATAAATAACTTCCACAATAAGAAAATTTAATGAATTAAACAGAATTGGACAGCAGGAAGTAAACTGGTCAAACTGAATAATTATAATATTAAAATGACTCCACATGAACTGGTAAATAAAAATAAATAACTTCCACAATAAGAAAATGGAATGAATTGAACTGCATGGACAGCAGGAAGTAAACTCGTCAAACTGAATAATTATAATATTAAAATTACTCCACATGAACTGGTAAATAAAAATAAATAACTTCCACAATAAGAAATGGAATGAATTAAACTGCATGGACAGCAAGAATTAAACTGACCAAACTGAATAATTATCATATTAAAATAACTCCACATGAATTGGTAAATAAAATAAATAACTTCCACAGTAAGAAAATGGAATGAATTAAACTGCATGGACAGCAGGAAGTAAACTGGTCAAACTGAATAATTATAATATTAAAATGAGTCCACATGAACTGGTAAATAAAAATAAATAACTTCCAAAATAAGAAAATGGAATGAATTAAACTGCATGGACAGCAGGAAGTAAACTGGCCAAACTGAATAATTATAATATTGAAATGACTCCACATGAATTGGTAAATTAATGAATTAAACTGCATGGACAGCAGGAAGTAAACTGGTCAAACTGAATAATTATAATATTAAAATGACTCCACATGAACTGGTAAATAAAAATAAATAACTTCCACAATAAGAAAATGGAATGAATGAAACAGAATTGGACAGCAGGAAGTAAACTGGTCAAACTGAATAATTATAATATTAAAATGACTCCACATGAATTGGTAAATAAAAATAAATAACTTCCACAATAAGAAAATGGAATGAATTAAACTGCATGGACAGCAAGAAGTAAACTGACCAAACTGAATAATTATAATATTAAAATGACTCCACATGAATTGGTAAATATAAATAAATAACTTCCACAATAAGAAAATTTAATGAATTAAACTGCATGGACAGCAGGAAGTAAACTGGTCAAACTGAATTATTATAATATTAAAATGACTCCACATGTATTGGTAAATAAAAATAAATAACTTCCACAATAAGAAAATGGAATGAATTAAACTGCATGGACAGCAAGAATTAAACTGACCAAACTTAATAATTATAATATTAAAATGACTCCACATGAACTGGTAAATAAAAATAAATAACTTCCACAATAAGACAATGGAATGAATTAAACAGAATTGGGCAGCAGGAAGTAAACTGGTCAAACTGAATAATTATAATATTAAAATGACTCCACATGAACTGGTAAATAAAAATAAATAACTTCCACAATAAGAAAATGGAATGAATTAAACTGCATGGACAGCAAGAAGTAAACTGGTCAAACTGAATAATTATAATATTAAAATGACTCCACATGAACTGGTAAATAAAAATAAATAACTTCCACAATAAGAAAATTTAACGAATTAAACTGCATGGACAGCAGGAAGTAAACTGGTCAAACTGAATAATTATATATTTAAAATGACTCCACATGAACTGGTAAATAAAATAAAAAACTACCACAATAAGAAAATGGAATGAATTAAACTGCATGGACAGCAGGAAGTAAACTGGTCAAACTGAATAATGATAATATTAACATGACTCCACATGAACTGGTAAATAAAAATAAATAACTTCCACAATAAGAAAATGGAATGAATTAAACTGCATGGACAGCAGGAAATAAACTGGCCAAACTGAATAATTATAATATTAAAATGACTCCACATGAACTGGTAAATAAAAATAAATAACTTCCACAATAAGAAAATGGAATGAATTAAACTGCATGGACAGCAGGAAGTAAACTGGTCAAACTGAATAATTATAATATTAAAATGACTCCACATGAACTGGTAAATAAAAATAAATAACTTCCACAATAAGAAAATGGAATGAATTAAACTGCATGGACAGCAGGAAGTAAACTGGCCAAACTGAATAATTATAATATTAAAATGAGTCCACATAAACTGGTAAATAAAAATAAATAACTTCCAAAATAAGAAAATGGAATGAATTAAACTGCATGGACAGCAGGAAGTAAACTGGCCAAACTGAATAATTATAATATTGAAATGACTCCACATGAATTGGTAAATTAATGAATTAAACTGCATGGACAGCAGGAAGTAAACTGGTCAAACTGAATAATTATAATATTAAAATGACTCCACATGAACTGGTAAATAAAAATAAATAACTTCCACAATAAGAAAATGGAATGAATGAAACAGAATTGGACAGCAGGAAGTAAACTGGTCAAACTGAATAATTATAATATTAAAATGACTCCACATGAATTGGTAAATAAAAATAAATAACTTCCACAATAAGAAAATGGAATGAATTAAACTGCATGGACAGCAAGAAGTAAACTGACCAAACTGAATAATTATAATATTAAAATGACTCCACATGTATTGGTAAATAAAAATAAATAACTTCCACAATAAGAAAATGGAATGAATTAAACTGCATGGACAGCAAGAATTAAACTGACCAAACTTAATAATTATAATATTAAAATGACTCCACATGAACTGGTAAATAAAAATAAATAACTTCCACAATAAGACAATGGAATGAATTAAACAGAATTGGGCAGCAGGAAGTAAACTGGTCAAACTGAATAATTATAATATTAAAATGACTCCACATGAACTGGTAAATAAAAATAAATAACTTCCACAATAAGAAAATGGAATGAATTAAACTGCATGGACAGCAAGAAGTAAACTGGTCAAACTGAATAATTATAATATTAAAATGACTCCACATGAACTGGTAAATAAAAATAAATAACTTCCACAATAAGAAAATTTAACGAATTAAACTGCATGGACAGCAGGAAGTAAACTGGTCAAACTGAATAATTATATATTTAAAATGACTCCACATGAACTGGTAAATAAAATAAAAAACTACCACAATAAGAAAATGGAATGAATTAAACTGCATGGACAGCAGGAAGTAAACTGGTCAAACTGAATAATGATAATATTAACATGACTCCACATGAACTGGTAAATAAAAATAAATAACTTCCACAATAAGAAAATGGAATGAATTAAACTGCATGGACAGCAGGAAATAAACTGGCCAAACTGAATAATTATAATATTAAAATGACTCCACATGAACTGGTAAATAAAAATAAATAACTTCCACAATAAGAAAATGGAATGAATTAAACTGCATGGACAGCAGGAAGTAAACTGGTCAAACTGAATAATTATAATATTAAAATGACTCCACATGAACTGGTAAATAAAAATAAATAACTTCCACAATAAGAAAATGGAATGAATTAAACTGCATGGACAGCAAGAAGTAAACTGACCAAACTGAATAATTATAATATTAAAATGGCTCCACATGAACTGGTAAATAAAAATAAATAACTTCCACAATAAGAAAATGGAATGAATTAAACTGCATGGACAGCAGGAAGTAAACTGGCCAAACTGATTAATTATAATATTAAAATGACTGCACATGAATTGGTAAATAAAAGTAAATAACTTCCACAACAAGAAAATGGAATGAATTAAACTGCATGGACAGCAGGAAGTAAACTGGTCAAACTGAATAATTATAATATTAAAATGACTCCACATGAACTGGTAAATAAAAATAAATAACTTCCACAATAAGAAAATGGAATGAATGAAACAGAATTGGACAGCAGGAAGTAAACTGGTCAAACTGAATAATTATAATATTAAAATGACTCCACATGAATTGGTAAATAAAAATAAATAACTTCCACAATAAGAAAATGGAATGAATTAAACTGCATGGACAGCAAGAAGTAAACTGACCAAACTGAATAATTATAATATTAAAATGACTCCACATGAATTGGTAAATATAAATAAATAACTTCCACAATAAGAAAATTTAATGAATTAAACTGCATGGACAGCAGGAAGTAAACTGGTCAAACTGAATTATTATAATATTAAAATGACTCCACATGTATTGGTAAATAAAAATAAATAACTTCCACAATAAGAAAATGGAATGAATTAAACTGCATGGACAGCAAGAATTAAACTGACCAAACTTAATAATTATAATATTAAAATGACTCCACATGAACTGGTAAATAAAAATAAATAACTTCCACAATAAGACAATGGAATGAATTAAACAGAATTGGGCAGCAGGAAGTAAACTGGTCAAACTGAATAATTATAATATTAAAATGACTCCACATGAACTGGTAAATAAAAATAAATAACTTCCACAATAAGAAAATGGAATGAATTAAACTGCATGGACAGCAAGAAGTAAACTGGTCAAACTGAATAATTATAATATTAAAATGACTCCACATGAACTGGTAAATAAAAATAAATAACTTCCACAATAAGAAAATTTAACGAATTAAACTGCATGGACAGCAGGAAGTAAACTGGTCAAACTGAATAATTATATATTTAAAATGACTCCACATGAACTGGTAAATAAAAATAAATAACTACCACAATAAGAAAATGGAATGAATTAAACTGCATGGACAGCAGGAAGTAAACTGGTCAAACTGAATAATGATAATATTAACATGACTCCACATGAACTGGTAAATAAAAATAAATAACTTCCACAATAAGAAAATGGAATGAATTAAACTGCATGGACAGCAGGAAATAAACTGGCCAAACTGAATAATTATAATATTAAAATGACTCCACATGAACTGGTAAATAAAAATAAATAACTTCCACAATAAGAAAATGGAATGAATTAAACTGCATGGACAGCAGGAAGTAAACTGGTCAAACTGAATAATTATAATATTAAAATGACTCCACATGAACTGGTAAATAAAAATAAATAACTTCCACAATAAGAAAATGGAATGAATTAAACTGCATGGACAGCAAGAAGTAAACTGACCAAACTGAATAATTATAATATTAAAATGGCTCCACATGAACTGGTAAATAAAAATAAATAACTTCCACAATAAGAAAATGGAATGAATTAAACTGCATGGACAGCAGGAAGTAAACTGGCCAAACTGATTAATTATAATATTAAAATGACTGCACATGAATTGGTAAATAAAAATAAATAACTTCCACAACAAGAAAATGGAATGAATTAAACTGCATGGACAGCAGGAAGTAAACTGGTCAAACTGAATAATTATAATATTAAAATGACTCCACATGAACTGGTAAATAAAAATAAATAACTTCCACAATAAGAAAATGGAATGAATTAAACTGCATGGACAGCAGGAAGTAAACTGGTCAAACTGAATAATTATAATATTAAAATGACTCCACATGAATTGGTAAATAAAAATAAATAACTTCCACAATAAGAAAATGGAATGAATTAAACTGCATGGGCAGCAAGAAGTAAACTGACCAAACTGAATAATTATAATATTAAAATGACTCCACATGAACTGGTAAATAAAATAAATAACTTCCACAGTAAGAAAATGGAATGAATTAAGCTGCATGGACAGCAGGAAGTAAACTGGTCAAACTGAATAATTATAATATTAAAATGACTCCACATGAACTGGTAAATAAAAATAAATAACTTCCACAATAAGAAAATGGAATGAATTAAACTGCATGGACAGCAAGAAGAAAACTGGTCAAACTGAATAATTATAATATTAAAATTACTCCACATGAACTGGTAAATAAAAATAAATAACTTCCACAATAAGAAAATGGAATGAATTAAACTGCATGGACAGCAGGAAGTAAACTGGTCAAACTGAATAATTATAATATTAAAATGACTCCACATGAACTGGTAAATAAAAATAAATAACTTCCACAATAAGAAAATGGAATGAATTAAACTGCATGGACAGCAGGAAGTAAACTGGCCAAACTGAATAATTATAATATTAAAATGACTCCACATGAACTGGTAAATAAAAATAAATAACTTCCACAATAAGAAAATGGAATGAATTAAACTGCATGGACAGCAGGAAGTAAACTGGCCAAACTGAATAATTATAATATTGAAATGACTCCACATGAATTGGTAAATTAATGAATTAAACTGCATGGACAGCAGGAAGTAAACTGGTCAAACTGAATAATTATAATATTAAAATGACTCCACATGAACTGGTAAATAAAAATAAATAACTTCCACAATAAGAAAATGGAATGAATTAAACTGCATGGACAGCAAGAAGAAAACTGTTCAAACTGAATAATTATAATATTAAAATGACTCCACATGAACTGGTAAATAAAAATAAATAACTTCCACAATAAGAAAATGGAATGAATTAAACTGCATGGACAGTAGGAAGTAAACTGGTCAAACTGAATAATTATAATATTAAAATGACTCCACATGAACTGGTAAATAAAAATAAATAACTTCCACAATAAGAAAATGGAATGAATTAAACTGCATGGACAGCAGGAAGTAAACTGGCCAAACTGAATAATTATAATATTAAAATGACTCCACATGAACTGGTAAATAAAAATAAATAACTTCCACAATAAGAAAATGGAATGAATTAAACTGCATGGACAGCAGGAAGTAAACTGGCCAAACTGAATAATTATAATATTGAAATGACTCCACATGAATTGGTAAATTAATGAATTAAACTGCATGGACAGCAGGAAGTAAACTGGTCAAACTGAATAATTATAATATTAAAATGACTCCACATGAACTGGTAAATAAAAATAAATAACTTCCACAATAAGAAAATGGAATGAATTAAACTGCATGGACAGCAGGAAGTAAACTGGTCAAACTGAATAATTATAATATTAAAATGACTCCACATGAACTGGTAAATAAAAATAAATAACTTCCACAATAAGAAAATGGAATGAATGAAACAGAATTGGACAGCAGGAAGTAAACTGGTCAAACTGAATAATTATAATATTAAAATTACTCCACATGAACTGGTAAATAAAAATAAATAACTTCCACAATAAGAAATGGAATGAATTAAACTGCATGGACAGCAAGAATTAAACTGACCAAACTGAATAATTATCATATTAAAATAACTCCACATGAATTGGTAAATAAAATAAATAACTTCCACAGTAAGAAAATGGAATGAATTAAACTGCATGGACAGCAGGAAGTAAACTGGCCAAACTGAATAATTATAATATTAAAATGACTCCACATGAATTGGTAAATAAAAATAAATAACTTCCACAATAAGAAAATGGAATGAATTAAACTGCATGGACAGCAGGAAGTAAACTGGCCAAACTGAATAATTATAATATTAAAATGACTCCACATGAACTGGTAAATAAAAATAAATAACTTCCACAATAAGAAAATGGAATGAATTAAACTGCATGGACAGCAGGAAGTAAACTGGCCAAACTGATTAATTATAATATTGAAATGACTCCACATGAATTGGTAAATTAATGAATTAAACTGCATGGACAGCAGGAAGTAAACTGGCCAAACTGAATAATTATAATATTGAAATGACTCCACATGAATTGGTAAATTAATGAATTAAACTGCATGGACAGCAGGAAGTAAACTGGTCAAACTGAATAATTATAATATTAAAATGACTCCACATGAACTGGTAAATAAAAATAAATAACTTCCACAATAAGAAAATGGAATGAATTAAACTGCATGGACAGCAGGAAGTAAACTGGTCAAACTGAATAATTATAATATTAAAATGACTCCACATGAACTGGTAAATAAAAATAAATAACTTCCACAATAAGAAATGGAATGAATTAAACTGCATGGACAGCAAGAATTAAACTGACCAAACTGAATAATTATCATATTAAAATAACTCCACATGAATTGGTAAATAAAATAAATAACTTCCACAGTAAGAAAATGGAATGAATTAAACTGCATGGACAGCAGGAAGTAAACTGGCCAAACTGAATAATTATAATATTAAAATGACTCCACATGAATTGGTAAATAAAAATAAATAACTTCCACAATAAGAAAATGGAATGAATTAAACAGAATTGGAAAGCAGGAAGTAAACTGGTCAAACTGAATAATTATAATATTAAAATGACTCCACATGAACTGGTAAATAAAAATAAATAACTTCCACAATAAGAAAATGGAATGAATTAAACTGCATGGACAGCAGGAAGTAAACTGGTCAAACTGATTAATTATAATATTGAAATGACTCCACATGAATTGGTAAATTAATGAATTAAACTGCTTGGACAGCAGGAAGTAAACTGGTCAAACTGAATAATTATAATATTAAAATGACTCCACATGAACTGGTAAATAAAAATAAATAACTTCCACAATAAGAAAATGGAATGAATTAAACTGCATGGACAGCAAGAAGAAAACTGGTCAAACTGAATAATTATAATATTAAAATGACTCCACATGAACTGGTAAATAAAAATAAATAACTTCCACAATAAGAAAATGGAATGAATTAAACTGCATGGACAGCAGGAAGTAAACTGGTCAAACTGAATAATTATAATATTAAAATGACTCCACATGAACTGGTAAATAAAAATAAATAACTTCCACAATAAGAAAATGGAATGAATTAAACTGCATGGACAGCAGGAAGTAAACTGGCCAAACTGAATAATTATAATATTAAAATGACTCCACATGAACTGGTAAATAAAAATAAATAACTTCCACAATAAGAAAATGGAATGAATTAAACTGCATGGACAGCAGGAAGTAAACTGGCCAAACTGAATAATTATAATATTGAAATGACTCCACATGAATTGGTAAATTAATGAATTAAACTGCATGGACAGCAGGAAGTAAACTGGTCAAACTGAATAATTATAATATTAAAATGACTCCACATGAACTGGTAAATAAAAATAAATAACTTCCACAATAAGAAAATGGAATGAATTAAACTGCATGGACAGCAGGAAGTAAACTGGTCAAACTGAATAATTATAATATTAAAATGACTCCACATGAACTGGTAAATAAAAATAAATAACTTCCACAATAAGAAAATTTAATGAATTAAACAGAATTGGACAGCAGGAAGTAAACTGGTCAAACTGAATAATTATAATATTAAAATGACTCCACATGAACTGGTAAATAAAAATAAATAACTTCCACAATAAGAAAATGGAATGAATTGAACTGCATGGACAGCAGGAAGTAAACTCGTCAAACTGAATAATTATAATATTAAAATTACTCCACATGAACTGGTAAATAAAAATAAATAACTTCCACAATAAGAAATGGAATGAATTAAACTGCATGGACAGCAAGAATTAAACTGACCAAACTGAATAATTATCATATTAAAATAACTCCACATGAATTGGTAAATAAAATAAATAACTTCCACAGTAAGAAAATGGAATGAATTAAACTGCATGGACAGCAGGAAGTAAACTGGCCAAACTGAATAATTATAATATTAAAATGACTCCACATGAATTGGTAAATAAAAATAAATAACTTCCACAATAAGAAAATGGAATGAATTAAACAGAATTGGACAGCAGGAAGTAAACTGGTCAAACTGAATAATTATAATATTAAAATGACTCCACATGAACTGGTAAATAAAAATAAATAACTTCCACAATAAGAAAATGGAATGAATTAAACTGCATGGACAGCAGGAAGTAAACTGGTCAAACTGATTAATTATAATATTGAAATGACTCCACATGAATTGGTAAATTAATGAATTAAACTGCTTGGACAGCAGGAAGTAAACTGGTCAAACTGAATAATTATAATATTAAAATGACTCCACATGAACTGGTAAATAAAAATATATAACTTCCACAATAAGAAAATGGAATGAATTAAACTGCATGGACAGCAAGAAGAAAACTGGTCAAACTGAATAATTATAATATTAAAATGACTCCACATGACCTGATAAATAAAAATAAATAACTTCCACAATAAGAAAATGGAATGAATTAAACTGCATGGACAGCAGGAAGTAAACTGGTCAAACTGAATAATTATAATATTAAAATGACTCCACATGAACTGGTAAATAAAAATAAATAACTTCCACAATAAGAAAATGGAATGAATTAAACTGCATGGACAGCAGGAAGTAAACTGGCCAAACTGAATAATTATAATATTAAAATGACTCCACATGAACTGGTAAATAAAAATAAATAACTTCCACAATAAGAAAATGGAATGAATTAAACTGCATGGACAGCAGGAAGTAAACTGGCCAAACTGAATAATTATAATATTAAAATGACTCCACATGAATTGGTAAATAAAAATAAATAACTTCCACAATAAGAAAATTTAATGAATTAAACAGAATTGGACAGCAGGAAGTAAACTGGTCAAACTGAATAATTATAATATTAAAATGACTCCACATGAACTGGTAAATAAAAATAAATAACTTCCACAATAAGAAAATGGAATGAATTGAACTGCATGGACAGCAGGAAGTAAACTCGTCAAACTGAATAATTATAATATTAAAATTACTCCACATGAACTGGTAAATAAAAATAAATAACTTCCACAATAAGAAATGGAATGAATTAAACTGCATGGACAGCAAGAATTAAACTGACCAAACTGAATAATTATCATATTAAAATAACTCCACATGAATTGGTAAATAAAATAAATAACTTCCACAGTAAGAAAATGGAATGAATTAAACTGCATGGACAGCAGGAAGTAAACTGGCCAAACTGAATAATTATAATATTAAAATGACTCCACATGAATTGGTAAATAAAAATAAATAACTTCCACAATAAGAAAATGGAATGAATTAAACAGAATTGGACAGCAGGAAGTAAACTGGTCAAACTGAATAATTATAATATTAAAATGACTCCACATGAACTGGTAAATAAAAATAAATAACTTCCACAATAAGAAAATGGAATGAATTAAACTGCATGGACAGCAGGAAGTAAACTGGTCAAACTGATTAATTATAATATTGAAATGACTCCACATGAATTGGTAAATTAATGAATTAAACTGCTTGGACAGCAGGAAGTAAACTGGTCAAACTGAATAATTATAATATTAAAATGACTCCACATGAACTGGTAAATAAAAATATATAACTTCCACAATAAGAAAATGGAATGAATTAAACTGCATGGACAGCAAGAAGAAAACTGGTCAAACTGAATAATTATAATATTAAAATGACTCCACATGAACTGATAAATAAAAATAAATAACTTCCACAATAAGAAAATGGAATGAATTAAACTGCATGGACAGCAGGAAGTAAACTGGTCAAACTGAATAATTATAATATTAAAATGACTCCACATGAACTGGTAAATAAAAATAAATAACTTCCACAATAAGAAAATGGAATGAATTAAACTGCATGGACAGCAGGAAGTAAACTGGCCAAACTGAATAATTATAATATTAAAATGACTCCACATGAACTGGTAAATAAAAATAAATAACTTCCACAATAAGAAAAAGGAATGAATTAAACTGCATGGACAGCAGGAAGTAAACTGGCCAAACTGAATAATTATAATATTGAAATGACTCCACATGAATTGGTAAATTAATGAATTAAACTGCATGGACAGCAGGAAGTAAACTGGTCAAACTGAATAATTATAATATTAAAATGACTCCACATGAACTGGTAAATAAAAATAAATAACTTCCACAATAAGAAAATGGAATGAATTAAACTGCATGGACAGCAGGAAGTAAACTGGTCAAACTGAATAATTATAATATTAAAATGACTCCACATGAACTGGTAAATAAAAATAAATAACTTCCACAATAAGAAATGGAATGAATTAAACTGCATGGACAGCAAGAATTAAACTGACCAAACTGAATAATTATCATATTAAAATAACTCCACATGAATTGGTAAATAAAATAAATAACTTCCACAGTAAGAAAATGGAATGAATTAAACTGCATGGACAGCAGGAAGTAAACTGGCCAAACTGAATAATTATAATATTAAAATGACTCCACATGAATTGGTAAATAAAAATAAATAACTTCCACAATAAGAAAATGGAATGAATTAAACAGAATTGGAAAGCAGGAAGTAAACTGGTCAAACTGAATAATTATAATATTAAAATGACTCCACATGAACTGGTAAATAAAAATAAATAACTTCCACAATAAGAAAATGGAATGAATTAAACTGCATGGACAGCAGGAAGTAAACTGGTCAAACTGATTAATTATAATATTGAAATGACTCCACATGAATTGGTAAATTAATGAATTAAACTGCTTGGACAGCAGGAAGTAAACTGGTCAAACTGAATAATTATAATATTAAAATGACTCCACATGAACTGGTAAATAAAAATATATAACTTCCACAATAAGAAAATGGAATGAATTAAACTGCATGGACAGCAAGAAGAAAACTGGTCAAACTGAATAATTATAATATTAAAATGACTCCACATGAACTGATAAATAAAAATAAATAACTTCCACAATAAGAAAATGGAATGAATTAAACTGCATGGACAGCAGGAAGTAAACTGGTCAAACTGAATAATTATAATATTAAAATGACTCCACATGAACTGGTAAATAAAAATAAATAACTTCCACAATAAGAAAATGGAATGAATTAAACTGCATGGACAGCAGGAAGTAAACTGGCCAAACTGAATAATTATAATATTAAAATGACTCCACATGAACTGGTAAATAAAAATAAATAACTTCCACAATAAGAAAAAGGAATGAATTAAACTGCATGGACAGCAGGAAGTAAACTGGCCAAACTGAATAATTATAATATTGAAATGACTCCACATGAATTGGTAAATTAATGAATTAAACTGCATGGACAGCAGGAAGTAAACTGGTCAAACTGAATAATTATAATATTAAAATGACTCCACATGAACTGGTAAATAAAAATAAATAACTTCCACAATAAGAAAATGGAATGAATTAAACTGCATGGACAGCAGGAAGTAAACTGGTCAAACTGAATAATTATAATATTAAAATGACTCCACATGAACTGGTAAATAAAAATAAATAACTTCCACAATAAGAAATGGAATGAATTAAACTGCATGGACAGCAAGAATTAAACTGACCAAACTGAATAATTATCATATTAAAATAACTCCACATGAATTGGTAAATAAAATAAATAACTTCCACAGTAAGAAAATGGAATGAATTAAACTGCATGGACAGCAGGAAGTAAACTGGCCAAACTGAATAATTATAATATTAAAATGACTCCACATGAATTGGTAAATAAAAATAAATAACTTCCACAATAAGAAAATGGAATGAATTAAACAGAATTGGAAAGCAGGAAGTAAACTGGTCAAACTGAATAATTATAATATTAAAATGACTCCACATGAACTGGTAAATAAAAATAAATAACTTCCACAATAAGAAAATGGAATGAATTAAACTGCATGGACAGCAGGAAGTAAACTGGTCAAACTGATTAATTATAATATTGAAATGACTCCACATGAATTGGTAAATTAATGAATTAAACTGCTTGGACAGCAGGAAGTAAACTGGTCAAACTGAATAATTATAATATTAAAATGACTCCACATGAACTGGTAAATAAAAATAAATAACTTCCACAATAAGAAAATGGAATGAATTAAACTGCATGGACAGCAAGAAGAAAACTGGTCAAACTGAATAATTATAATATTAAAATGACTCCACATGAACTGGTAAATAAAAATAAATAACTTCCACAATAAGAAAATGGAATGAATTAAACTGCATGGACAGCAGGAAGTAAACTGGTCAAACTGAATAATTATAATATTAAAATGACTCCACATGAACTGGTAAATAAAAATAAATAACTTCCACAATAAGAAAATGGAATGAATTAAACTGCATGGACAGCAGGAAGTAAACTGGCCAAACTGAATAATTATAATATTAAAATGACTCCACATGAACTGGTAAATAAAAATAAATAACTTCCACAATAAGAAAATGGAATGAATTAAACTGCATGGACAGCAGGAAGTAAACTGGCCAAACTGAATAATTATAATATTGAAATGACTCCACATGAATTGGTAAATTAATGAATTAAACTGCATGGACAGCAGGAAGTAAACTGGTCAAACTGAATAATTATAATATTAAAATGACTCCACATGAACTGGTAAATAAAAATAAATAACTTCCACAATAAGAAAATGGAATGAATTAAACTGCATGGACAGCAGGAAGTAAACTGGTCAAACTGAATAATTATAATATTAAAATGACTCCACATGAACTGGTAAATAAAAATAAATAACTTCCACAATAAGAAAATTTAATGAATTAAACAGAATTGGACAGCAGGAAGTAAACTGGTCAAACTGAATAATTATAATATTAAAATGACTCCACATGAACTGGTAAATAAAAATAAATAACTTCCACAATAAGAAAATGGAATGAATTGAACTGCATGGACAGCAGGAAGTAAACTCGTCAAACTGAATAATTATAATATTAAAATTACTCCACATGAACTGGTAAATAAAAATAAATAACTTCCACAATAAGAAATGGAATGAATTAAACTGCATGGACAGCAAGAATTAAACTGACCAAACTGAATAATTATCATATTAAAATAACTCCACATGAATTGGTAAATAAAATAAATAACTTCCACAGTAAGAAAATGGAATGAATTAAACTGCATGGACAGCAGGAAGTAAACTGGCCAAACTGAATAATTATAATATTAAAATGACTCCACATGAATTGGTAAATAAAAATAAATAACTTCCACAATAAGAAAATGGAATGAATTAAACAGAATTGGACAGCAGGAAGTAAACTGGTCAAACTGAATAATTATAATATTAAAATGACTCCACATGAACTGGTAAATAAAAATAAATAACTTCCACAATAAGAAAATGGAATGAATTAAACTGCATGGACAGCAGGAAGTAAACTGGTCAAACTGATTAATTATAATATTGAAATGACTCCACATGAATTGGTAAATTAATGAATTAAACTGCTTGGACAGCAGGAAGTAAACTGGTCAAACTGAATAATTATAATATTAAAATGACTCCACATGAACTGGTAAATAAAAATATATAACTTCCACAATAAGAAAATGGAATGAATTAAACTGCATGGACAGCAAGAAGAAAACTGGTCAAACTGAATAATTATAATATTAAAATGACTCCACATGACCTGATAAATAAAAATAAATAACTTCCACAATAAGAAAATGGAATGAATTAAACTGCATGGACAGCAGGAAGTAAACTGGTCAAACTGAATAATTATAATATTAAAATGACTCCACATGAACTGGTAAATAAAAATAAATAACTTCCACAATAAGAAAATGGAATGAATTAAACTGCATGGACAGCAGGAAGTAAACTGGCCAAACTGAATAATTATAATATTAAAATGACTCCACATGAACTGGTAAATAAAAATAAATAACTTCCACAATAAGAAAATGGAATGAATTAAACTGCATGGACAGCAGGAAGTAAACTGGCCAAACTGAATAATTATAATATTGAAATGACTCCACATGAACTGGTAAATAAAAATAAATAACTTCCACAATAAGAAAATGGAATGAATGAAACAGAATTGGACAGCAGGAAGTAAACTGGTCAAACTGAATAATTATAATATTAAAATTACTCCACATGAACTGGTAAATAAAAATAAATAACTTCCACAATAAGAAATGGAATGAATTAAACTGCATGGACAGCAAGAATTAAACTGACCAAACTGAATAATTATCATATTAAAATAACTCCACATGAATTGGTAAATAAAATAAATAACTTCCACAGTAAGAAAATGGAATGAATTAAACTGCATGGACAGCAGGAAGTAAACTGGTCAAACTGAATAATTATAATATTAAAATGACTCCACATGAACTGGTGAATAAAAATAAATAACTTCCACAATAAGAAAATGGAATGAATTAAACTGCATGGACAGCAGGAAGTAAACTGGTCAAACTGAATAATTATAATATTAAAATGACTCCACATGAATTGGTAAATAAAAATAAATAACTTCCACAATAAGAAAATGGAATGAATTAAACTGCATGGACAGCAGGAAGTAAACTGGCCAAACTGAATAATTATAATATTAAAATGACTCCACATGAACTGGTAAATAAAAATAAATAACTTCCACAATAAGAAAATGGAATGAATTAAACTGCATGGACAGCAGGAAGTAAACTGGCCAAACTGATTAATTATAATATTGAAATGACTCCACATGAACTGGTAAATAAATGAATTAAACTGCTTGGACAGCAGGAAGTAAACTGGTCAAACTGAATAATTATAATATTAAAATGACTCCACATGAACTGGTAAATAAAAATAAATAACTTCCACAATAAGAAAATGGAATGAATTAAACTGCATGGACAGCAGGAAGTAAACTGGCCAAACTGAATAATTATAATATTGAAATGACTCCACATGAATTGGTAAATTAATGAATTAAACTGCATGGACAGCAGGAAGTAAACTGGTCAAACTGAATAATTATAATATTAAAATGACTCCACATGAACTGGTAAATAAAAATAAATAACTTCCACAATAAGAAAATGGAATGAATTAAACTGCATGGACAGCAGGAAGTAAACTGGTCAAACTGAATAATTATAATATTAAAATGACTCCACATGAACTGGTAAATAAAAATAAATAACTTCCACAATAAGAAAATTTAATGAATTAAACAGAATTGGACAGCAGGAAGTAAACTGGTCAAACTGAATAATTATAATATTAAAATGACTCCACATGAACTGGTAAATAAAAATAAATAACTTCCACAATAAGAAAATGGAATGAATTGAACTGCATGGACAGCAGGAAGTAAACTCGTCAAACTGAATAATTATAATATTAAAATTACTCCACATGAACTGGTAAATAAAAATAAATAACTTCCACAATAAGAAATGGAATGAATTAAACTGCATGGACAGCAAGAATTAAACTGACCAAACTGAATAATTATCATATTAAAATAACTCCACATGAATTGGTAAATAAAATAAATAACTTCCACAGTAAGAAAATGGAATGAATTAAACTGCATGGACAGCAGGAAGTAAACTGGCCAAACTGAATAATTATAATATTAAAATGACTCCACATGAATTGGTAAATAAAAATAAATAATTTCCACAATAAGAAAATGGAATGAATTAAACAGAATTGGACAGCAGGAAGTAAACTGGTCAAACTGAATAATTATAATATTAAAATGACTCCACATGAACTGGTAAATAAAAATAAATAACTTCCACAATAAGAAAATGGAATGAATTAAACATCATGGACAGCAGGAAGTAAACTGGTCAAACTGATTAATTATAATATTGAAATGACTCCACATGAATTGGTAAATTAATGAATTAAACTGCTTGGACAGCAGGAAGTAAACTGGTCAAACTGAATAATTATAATATTAAAATGACTCCACATGAACTGGTAAATAAAAATATATAACTTCCACAATAAGAAAATGGAATGAATTAAACTGCATGGACAGCAAGAAGAAAACTGGTCAAACTGAATAATTATAATATTAAAATGACTCCACATGAACTGATAAATAAAAATAAATAACTTCCACAATAAGAAAATGGAATGAATTAAACTGCATGGACAGCAGGAAGTAAACTGGTCAAACTGAATAATTATAATATTAAAATGACTCCACATGAACTGGTAAATAAAAATAAATAACTTCCACAATAAGAAAATGGAATGAATTAAACTGCATGGACAGCAGGAAGTAAACTGGCCAAACTGAATAATTATAATATTAAAATGACTCCACATGAACTGGTAAATAAAAATAAATAACTTCCACAATAAGAAAATGGAATGAATTAAACTGCATGGACAGCAGGAAGTAAACTGGCCAAACTGAATAATTATAATATTGAAATGACTCCACATGAATTGGTAAATTAATGAATTAAACTGCATGGACAGCAGGAAGTAAACTGGTCAAACTGAATAATTATAATATTAAAATGACTCCACATGAACTGGTAAATAAAAATAAATAACTTCCACAATAAGAAAATGGAATGAATTAAAATGCATGGACAGCAGGAAGTAAACTGGTCAAACTGAATAATTATAATATTAAAATGACTCCACATGAACTGGTAAATAAAAATAAATAACTTCCACAATAAGAAAATGGAATGAATGAAACAGAATTGGACAGCAGGAAGTAAACTGGTCAAACTGAATAATTATAATATTAAAATTACTCCACATGAACTGGTAAATAAAAATAAATAACTTCCACAATAAGAAATGGAATGAATTAAACTGCATGGACAGCAAGAATTAAACTGACCAAACTGAATAATTATCATATTAAAATAACTCCACATGAATTGGTAAATAAAATAAATAACTTCCACAGTAAGAAAATGGAATGAATTAAACTGCATGGACAGCAGGAAGTAAACTGGCCAAACTGAATAATTATAATATTAAAATGACTCCACATGAATTGGTAAATAAAAATAAATAACTTCCACAATAAGAAAATGGAATGAATTAAACAGAATTGGAAAGCAGGAAGTAAACTGGTCAAACTGAATAATTATAATATTAAAATGACTCCACATGAACTGGTAAATAAAAATAAATAACTTCCACAATAAGAAAATGGAATGAATTAAACTGCATGGACAGCAGGAAGTAAACTGGTCGAACTGAATAATTTTAATATTAAAATGACTCCACATGAATTGGTAAATAAAAATAAAAAACTTCCACAATAAGAAAATGGAATGAATTAAACTGCATGGACAGCGAGAAGTAAACTGGTCAAACTGAATAATTATAATATTAAAATGACTCCACATGAATTGGTAAATTAATGAATTAAACTGCATGGACAGCAGGAAGTAAACTGGTCAAACTGATTAATTATAATATTGAAATGACTCCACATGAATTGGTAAATTAATGAATTAAACTGCTTGGACAGCAGGAAGTAAACTGGTCAAACTGAATAATTATAATATTAAAATGACTCCACATGAACTGGTAAATAAAAATATATAACTTCCACAATAAGAAAATGGAATGAATTAAACTGCATGGACAGCAAGAAGAAAACTGGTCAAACTGAATAATTATAATATTAAAATGACTCCACATGAACTGGTAAATAAAAATAAATAACTTCCACAATAAGAAAATGGAATGAATTAAACTGCATGGACAGCAGGAAGTAAACTGGCCAAACTGAATAATTATAATATTAAAATGACTCCACATGAACTGGTAAATAAAAATAAATAACTTCCACAATAAGAAAATGGAATGAATTAAACTGCATGGACAGCAGGAAGTAAACTGGCCAAACTGAATAATTATAATGTTGAAATGACTCCACATGAATTGGTAAATTAATGAATTAAACTGCATGGACAGCAGGAAGTAAACTGGTCAAACTGAATAATTATAATATTAAAATGACTCCACATGAACTGGTAAATAAAAATAAATAACTTCCACAATAAGAAAATGGAATGAATTAAACTGCATGGACAGCAGGAAGTAAACTGGTCAAACTGAATAATTATAATATTAAAATGACTCCACATGAACTGGTAAATAAAAATAAATAACTTCCACAATAAGAAAATGGAATGAATGAAACAGAATTGGACAGCAGGAAGTAAACTGGTCAAACTGAATAATTATAATATTAAAATTACTCCACATGAACTGGTAAATAAAAATAAAAAACTTCCACAATAAGAAATGGAATGAATTAAACTGCATGGACAGCAAGAATTAAACTGACCAAACTGAATAATTATAATATTAAAATGACTCCACATGAATTGGTAAATTAATGAATTAAACTGCATGGACAGCAGGAAGTAAACTGGTCAAACTGATTAATTATAATATTGAAATGACTCCACATGAATTGGTAAATTAATGAATTAAACTGCTTGGACAGCAGGAAGTAAACTGGTCAAACTGAATAATTATAATATTAAAATGACTCCACATGAACTGGTAAATAAAAATATATAACTTCCACAATAAGAAAATGGAATGAATTAAACTGCATGGACAGCAAGAAGAAAACTGGTCAAACTGAATAATTATAATATTAAAATGACTCCACATGAATTGGTAAATTAATGAATTAAACTGCATGGACAGCAGGAAGTAAACTGGTCAAACTGAATAATTATAATATTAAAATGACTCCACATGAACTGGTAAATAAAAATAAATAACTTCCACAATAAGAAAATGGAATGAATTAAACTGCATGGACAGCAGGAAGTAAACTGGCCAAACTGAATAATTATAATATTAAAATGACTCCACATGAACTGGTAAATAAAAATAAATAACTTCCAAAATAAGAAAATGGAATGAATTAAACTGCATGGACAGCAGGAAGTAAACTGGCCAAACTGAATAATTATAATATTAAAATGACTCCACATGAACTGGTAAATAAAAATAAATAACTTCCACAATAAGAAAATGGAATGAATTAAACTGCATGGACAGCAAGAAGAAAACTGTTCAAACTGAATAATTATAATATTAAAATGACTCCACATGAACTGGTAAATAAAAATAAATAACTTCCACAATAAGAAAATGGAATGAATTAAACTGCATGGACAGCAGGAAGTAAACTGGCCAAACTGAATAATTATAATATTGAAATGACTCCACATGAATTGGTAAATTAATGAATTAAACTGCATGGACAGCAGGAAGTAAACTGGTCAAACTGAATAATTATAATATTAAAATGACTCCACATGAACTGGTAAATAAAAATAAATAACTTCCACAATAAGAAAATGGAATGAATTAAACTGCATGGACAGCAGGAAGTAAACTGGTCAAACTGAATAATTATAATATTAAAATGACTCCACATGAACTGGTAAATAAAAATAAATAACTTCCACAATAAGAAAATGGAATGAATGAAACAGAATTGGACAGCAGGAAGTAAACTGGTCAAACTGAATAATTATAATATTAAAATTACTCCACATGAACTGGTAAATAAAAATAAATAACTTCCACAATAAGAAATGGAATGAATTAAACTGCATGGACAGCAAGAATTAAACTGACCAAACTGAATAATTATCATATTAAAATAACTCCACATGAATTGGTAAATAAAATAAATAACTTCCACAGTAAGAAAATGGAATGAATTAAACTGCATGGACAGCAGGAAGTAAACTGGCCAAACTGAATAATTATAATATTAAAATGACTCCACATGAATTGGTAAATAAAAATAAATAACTTCCACAATAAGAAAATGGAATGAATTAAACAGAATTGGAAAGCAGGAAGTAAACTGGTCAAACTGAATAATTATAATATTAAAATGACTCCACATGAACTGGTAAATAAAAATAAATAACTTCCACAATAAGAAAATGGAATGAATTAAACTGCATGGACAGCAGGAAGTAAACTGGTCGAACTGAATAATTTTAATATTAAAATGACTCCACATGAATTGGTAAATAAAAATAAAAAACTTCCACAATAAGAAAATGGAATGAATTAAACTGCATGGACAGCGAGAAGTAAACTGGTCAAACTGAATAATTATAATATTAAAATGACTCCACATGAATTGGTAAATTAATGAATTAAACTGCATGGACAGCAGGAAGTAAACTGGTCAAACTGATTAATTATAATATTGAAATGACTCCACATGAATTGGTAAATTAATGAATTAAACTGCTTGGACAGCAGGAAGTAAACTGGTCAAACTGAATAATTATAATATTAAAATGACTCCACATGAACTGGTAAATAAAAATATATAACTTCCACAATAAGAAAATGGAATGAATTAAACTGCATGGACAGCAAGAAGAAAACTGGTCAAACTGAATAATTATAATATTAAAATGACTCCACATGAACTGATAAATAAAAATAAATAACTTCCACAATAAGAAAATGGAATGAATTAAACTGCATGGACAGCAGGAAGTAAACTGGTCAAACTGAATAATTATAATATTAAAATGACTCCACATGAACTGGTAAATAAAAATAAATAACTTCCACAATAAGAAAATGGAATGAATTAAACTGCATGGACAGCAGGAAGTAAACTGGCCAAACTGAATAATTATAATATTAAAATGACTCCACATGAACTGGTAAATAAAAATAAATAACTTCCACAATAAGAAAATGGAATGAATTAAACTGCATGGACAGCAGGAAGTAAACTGGCCAAACTGAATAATTATAATATTGAAATGACTCCACATGAATTGGTAAATTAATGAATTAAACTGCATGGACAGCAGGAAGTAAACTGGTCAAACTGAATAATTATAATATTAAAATGACTCCACATGAACTGGTAAATAAAAATAAATAACTTCCACAATAAGAAAATGGAATGAATTAAACTGCATGGACAGCAGGAAGTAAACTGGTCAAACTGAATAATTATAATATTAAAATGACTCCACATGAACTGGTAAATAAAAATAAATAACTTCCACAATAAGAAAATGGAATGAATGAAACAGAATTGGACAGCAGGAAGTAAACTGGTCAAACTGAATAATTATAATATTAAAATTACTCCACATGAACTGGTAAATAAAAATAAAAAACTTCCACAATAAGAAATGGAATGAATTAAACTGCATGGACAGCAAGAATTAAACTGACCAAACTGAATAATTATCATATTAAAATAACTCCACATGAATTGGTAAATAAAATAAATAACTTCCACAGTAAGAAAATGGAATGAATTAAACTGCATGGACAGCAGGAAGTAAACTGGTCGAACTGAATAATTTTAATATTAAAATGACTCCACATGAATTGGTAAATAAAAATAAAAAACTTCCACAATAAGAAAATGGAATGAATTAAACTGCATGGACAGCGAGAAGTAAACTGGTCAAACTGAATAATTATAATATTAAAATGACTCCACATGAATTGGTAAATTAATGAATTAAACTGCATGGACAGCAGGAAGTAAACTGGTCAAACTGATTAATTATAATATTGAAATGACTCCACATGAATTGGTAAATTAATGAATTAAACTGCTTGGACAGCAGGAAGTAAACTGGTCAAACTGAATAATTATAATATTAAAATGACTCCACATGAACTGGTAAATAAAAATATATAACTTCCACAATAAGAAAATGGAATGAATTAAACTGCATGGACAGCAAGAAGAAAACTGGTCAAACTGAATAATTATAATATTAAAATGACTCCACATGAACTGATAAATAAAAATAAATAACTTCCACAATAAGAAAATGGAATGAATTAAACTGCATGGACAGCAGGAAGTAAACTGGTCAAACTGAATAATTATAATATTAAAATGACTCCACATGAACTGGTAAATAAAAATAAATAACTTCCACAATAAGAAAATGGAATGAATTAAACTGCATGGACAGCAGGAAGTAAACTGGCCAAACTGAATAATTATAATATTAAAATGACTCCACATGAACTGGTAAATAAAAATAAATAACTTCCACAATAAGAAAATGGAATGAATTAAACTGCATGGACAGCAGGAAGTAAACTGGCCAAACTGAATAATTATAATATTGAAATGACTCCACATGAATTGGTAAATTAATGAATTAAACTGCATGGACAGCAGGAAGTAAACTGGTCAAACTGAATAATTATAATATTAAAATGACTCCACATGAACTGGTAAATAAAAATAAATAACTTCCACAATAAGAAAATGGAATGAATTAAACTGCATGGACAGCAGGAAGTAAACTGGTCAAACTGAATAATTATAATATTAAAATGACTCCACATGAACTGGTAAATAAAAATAAATAACTTCCACAATAAGAAAATGGAATGAATGAAACAGAATTGGACAGCAGGAAGTAAACTGGTCAAACTGAATAATTATAATATTAAAATGACTCCACATGAACTGGTAAATAAAAATAAATAACTTCCACAATAAGAAATGGAATGAATTAAACTGCATGGACAGCAAGAATTAAACTGACCAAACTGAATAATTATCATATTAAAATAACTCCACATGAATTGGTAAATAAAATAAATAACTTCCACAGTAAGAAAATGGAATGAATTAAACTGCATGGACAGCAGGAAGTAAACTGGCCAAACTGAATAATTATAATATTAAAATGACTCCACATGAATTGGTAAATAAAAATAAATAACTTCCACAATAAGAAAATGGAATGAATTAAACAGAATTGGAAAGCAGGAAGTAAACTGGTCAAACTGAATAATTATAATATTAAAATGACTCCACATGAACTGGTAAATAAAAATAAATAACTTCCACAATAAGAAAATGGAATGAATTAAACTGCATGGACAGCAGGAAGTAAACTGGTCGAACTGAATAATTTTAATATTAAAATGACTCCACATGAATTGGTAAATAAAAATAAAAAACTTCCACAATAAGAAAATGGAATGAATTAAACTGCATGGACAGCGAGAAGTAAACTGGTCAAACTGAATAATTATAATATTAAAATGACTCCACATGAATTGGTAAATTAATGAATTAAACTGCATGGACAGCAGGAAGTAAACTGGTCAAACTGATTAATTATAATATTGAAATGACTCCACATGAATTGGTAAATTAATGAATTAAACTGCTTGGACAGCAGGAAGTAAACTGGTCAAACTGAATAATTATAATATTAAAATGACTCCACATGAACTGGTAAATAAAAATATATAACTTCCACAATAAGAAAATGGAATGAATTAAACTGCATGGACAGCAAGAAGAAAACTGGTCAAACTGAATAATTATAATATTAAAATGACTCCACATGAACTGGTAAATTAATGAATTAAACTGCATGGACAGCAGGAAGTAAACTGGTCAAACTGAATAATTATAATATTAAAATGACTCCACATGAACTGGTAAATAAAAATAAATAACTTCCACAATAAGAAAATGGAATGAATTAAACTGCATGGACAGCAGGAAGTAAACTGGCCAAACTGAATAATTATAATATTAAAATGACTCCACATGAATTGGTAAATAAAAATAAATAACTTCCACAATAAGAAAATGGAATGAATTAAACAGAATTGGAAAGCAGGAAGTAAACTGGTCAAACTGAATAATTATAATATTAAAATGACTCCACATGAACTGGTAAATAAAAATAAATAACTTCCACAATAAGAAAATGGAATGAATTAAACTGCATGGACAGCAGGAAGTAAACTGGTGGAACTGAATAATTTTAATATTAAAATGACTCCACATGAATTGGTAAATAAAAATAAAAAACTTCCACAATAAGAAAATGGAATGAATTAAACTGCATGGACAGCGAGAAGTAAACTGGTCAAACTGAACAATTATAATATTAAAATGACTCCACATGAACTGGTAAATAAAAATAAATAACTTCCACAATAAGAAAATGGAATGAATTAAACTGCATGGACAGCAGGAAGTAAACTGGTCAAACTGAATAATTATAATATTAAAATGACTCCACATGAACTGGTGAATAAAAATAAATAACTTCCACAATAAGAAAATGGAATGAATTAAACTGCATGGACAGCAGGAAGTAAACTGGTCAAACTGAATAATTATAATATTAAAATGACTCCACATGAATTGGTAAATAAAAATAAATAACTTCCACAATAAGAAAATGGAATGAATTAAACTGCATGGACAGCAGGAAGTAAACTGGCCAAACTGAATAATTATAATATTAAAATGACTCCAAATGAACTGGTAAATAAAAATAAATAACTTCCACAATAAGAAAATGGAATGAATTAAACTGCATGGACAGCAGGAAGTAAACTGGCCAAACTGATTAATTATAATATTGAAATGACTCCACATGAATTGGTAAATTAATGAATTAAACTGCTTGGACAGCAGGAAGTAAACTGGTCAAACTGAATAATTATAATATTAAAATGACTCCACATGAACTGGTAAATAAAAATAAATAACTTCCACAATAAGAAAATGGAATGAATTAAACTGCCTGGACAGCAAGAAGAAAACTGGTCCAACTGAATAATTATAATATTAAAATGACTCCACATGAACTGGTAAATAAAAATAAATAACTTCCACAATAAGAAAATGGAATGAATTAAACTGCATGGACAGCAGGAAGTAAACTGGCCAAACTGAATAATTATAATATTAAAATGACTCCACATGAACTGGTAAATAAAAATAAATAACTTCCACAATAAGAAAATGGAATGAATTAAACTGCATGGACAGCAGGAAGTAAACTGGCCAAACTGAATAATTATAATATTGAAATGACTCCACATGAATTGGTAAATTAATGAATTAAACTGCATGGACAGCAGGAAGTAAACTGGTCAAACTGAATAATTATAATATTAAAATGACTCCACATGAACTGGTAAATAAAAATAAATAACTTCCACAATAAGAAAATGGAATGAATGAAACAGAATTGGACAGCAGGAAGTAAACTGGCCAAACTGAATAATTATAATATTAAAATGACTCCACATGAATTGGTAAATAAAAATAAATAACTTCCACAATAAGAAAATGGAATGAATTAAACTGCATGGACAGCAAGAAGTAAACTGACCAAACTGAATAATTACAATATTAAAATGACTCCACATGAATTGGTAAATATAAATAAATAACTTCCACAATAAGAAAATTTAATGAATTAAACTGCATGGACAGCAGGAAGTAAACTGGTCAAATTGAATAATTATAATATTAAAATGACTCCACATGAATTGGTAAATAAAAATAAATAACTTCCACAGTAAGAAAATGGAATGAATTAAACTGCATGGACAGCAGGAAGTAAACTGGTCAAATTGAATAATTATAATATTAAAATTACTCCACATGAACTGGTAAATAAAAATAAATAACTTCCACAATAAGAAATGGAATGAATTAAACTGCATGGACAGCAAGAATTAAACTGACCAAACTGAATAATTATCATATTAAAATAACCCCACATGAATTGGTAAATAAAATAAATAACTTCCACAGTAAGAAAATGGAATGAATTAAACTGCATGGACAGCAGGAAGTAAACTGGCCAAACTGAATAATTATAATATTAAAATGACTCCACATGAATTGGTAAATAAAAATAAATAACTTCCACAATAAGAAAATGGAATGAATTAAACAGAATTGGACAGCAGGAAGTAAACTGGTCAAACTGAATAATTATAATATTAAAATGACTCCACATGAACTGGTAAATAAAAATAAATAACTTCCACAATAAGAAAATGGAATGAATTAAACTGCATGGACAGCAAGAAGAAAACTGGTCAAACTGAATAATTATAATATTAAAATGACTCCACATGAACTGGTAAATAAAAATAAATAACTTCCACAATAAGAAAATGGAATGAATTAAACTGCATGGACAGCAGGAAGTAAACTGGTCAAACTGAATAATTATAATATTAAAATGACTCCACATGAACTGGTAAATAAAAATAAATAACTTCCACAATAAGAAAATGGAATGAATTAAACTGCATGGACAGCAGGAAGTAAACTGGCCAAACTGAATAATTATAATATTAAAATGACTCCACATGAACTGGTAAATAAAAATAAATAACTTCCACAATAAGAAAATGGAATGAATTAAACTGCATGGACAGCAGGAAGTAAACTGGCCAAACTGAATAATTATAATATTGAAATGACTCCACATGAATTGGTAAATTAATGAATTAAACTGCATGGACAGCAGGAAGTAAACTGGTCAAACTGAATAATTATAATATTAAAATGACTCCACATGAACTGGTAAATAAAAATAAATAACTTCCACAATAAGAAAATGGAATGAATGAAACAGAATTGGACAGCAGGAAGTAAACTGGTCAAACTGAATAATTATAATATTAAAATGACTCCACATGAATTGGTAAATAAAAATAAATAACTTCCACAATAAGAAAATGGAATGAATTAAACTGCATGGACAGCAAGAAGTAAACTGACCAAACTGAATAATTATAATATTAAAATGACTCCACATGAATTGGTAAATATAAATAAATAACTTCCACAATAAGAAAATTTAATGAATTAAACTGCATGGACAGCAGGAAGTAAACTGGTCAAACTGAATTATTATAATATTAAAATGACTCCACATGTATTGGTAAATAAAAATAAATAACTTCCACAATAAGACAATGGAATGAATTCAACAGAATTGGGCAGCAGGAAGTAAACTGGTCAAACTGAATAATTATAATATTAAAATGACTCCACATGAACTGGTAAATAAAAATAAATAACTTCCACAATAAGAAAATGGAATGAATTAAACTGCATGGACAGCAAGAAGTAAACTGGTCAAACTGAATAATTATAATATTAAAATGACTCCACATGAACTGGTGAATAAAAATAAATAACTTCCACAATAAGAAAATGGAATGAATTAAACTGCATGGACAGCAGGAAGTAAACTGGTCAAACTGAATAATTATAATATTAAAATGACTCCACATGAATTGGTAAATAAAAATAAATAACTTCCACAATAAGAAAATGGAATGAATTAAACTGCATGGACAGCAGGAAGTAAACTGGCCAAACTGAATAATTATAATATTAAAATGACTCCACATGAACTGGTAAATAAAAATAAATAACTTCCACAATAAGAAAATGGAATGAATTAAACTGCATGGACAGCAGGAAGTAAACTGGCCAAACTGATTAATTATAATATTGAAATGACTCCACATGAATTGGTAAATTAATGAATTAAACTGCTTGGACAGCAGGAAGTAAACTGGTCAAACTGAATAATTATAATATTAAAATGACTCCACATGAACTGGTAAATAAAAATAAATAACTTCCACAATAAGAAAATGGAATGAATTAAACTGCCTGGACAGCAAGAAGAAAACTGGTCCAACTGAATAATTATAATATTAAAATGACTCCACATGAACTGGTAAATAAAAATAAATAACTTCCACAATAAGAAAATGGAATGAATTAAACTGCATGGACAGCAGGAAGTAAACTGGCCAAACTGAATAATTATAATATTAAAATGACTCCACATGAACTGGTAAATAAAAATAAATAACTTCCACAATAAGAAAATGGAATGAATTAAACTGCATGGACAGCAGGAAGTAAACTGGCCAAACTGAATAATTATAATATTGAAATGACTCCACATGAATTGGTAAATTAATGAATTAAACTGCATGGACAGCAGGAAGTAAACTGGTCAAACTGAATAATTATAATATTAAAATGACTCCACATGAACTGGTAAATAAAAATAAATAACTTCCACAATAAGAAAATGGAATGAATGAAACAGAATTGGACAGCAGGAAGTAAACTGGTCAAACTGAATAATTATAATATTAAAATGACTCCACATGAATTGGTAAATAAAAATAAATAACTTCCACAATAAGAAAATGGAATGAATTAAACTGCATGGACAGCAAGAAGTAAACTGACCAAACTGAATAATTACAATATTAAAATGACTCCACATGAATTGGTAAATATAAATAAATAACTTCCACAATAAGAAAATTTAATGAATTAAACTGCATGGACAGCAGGAAGTAAGCTGGTCAAATTGAATAATTATAATATTAAAATGACTCCACATGAATTGGTAAATAAAATAAATAACTTCCACAGTAAGAAAATGGAATGAATTAAACTGCATGGACAGCAGGAAGTAAACTGGTCAAATTGAATAATTATAATATTAAAATGACTCCACATGAACTGGTAAATAAAAATAAATAACTTCCACAATAAGAAAATTTAATGAATTAAACAGAATTGGACAGCAGGAAGTAAACTGGTCAAACTGAATAATTATAATATTAAAATGACTCCACATGAACTGGTAAATAAAAATAAATAACTTCCACAATAAGAAAATGGAATGAATTGAACTGCATGGACAGCAGGAAGTAAACTCGTCAAACTGAATAATTATAATATTAAAATTACTCCACATGAACTGGTAAATAAAAATAAATAACTTCCACAATAAGAAATGGAATGAATTAAACTGCATGGACAGCAAGAATTAAACTGACCAAACTGAATAATTATCATATTAAAATAACTCCACATGAATTGGTAAATAAAATAAATAACTTCCACAGTAAGAAAATGGAATGAATTAAACTGCATGGACAGCAGGAAGTAAACTGGCCAAACTGAATAATTATAATATTAAAATGACTCCACATGAATTGGTAAATAAAAATAAATAACTTCCACAATAAGAAAATGGAATGAATTAAACAGAATTGGACAGCAGGAAGTAAACTGGTCAAACTGAATAATTATAATATTAAAATGACTCCACATGAACTGGTAAATAAAAATAAATAACTTCCACAATAAGAAATGGAATGAATTAAACTGCATGGACAGCAAGAATTAAACTGACCAAACTGAATAATTATCATATTAAAATAACTCCACATGAATTGGTAAATAAAATAAATAACTTCCACAGTAAGAAAATGGAATGAATTAAACTGCATGGACAGCAGGAAGTAAACTGGCCAAACTGAATAATTATAATATTAAAATGACTCCACATGAATTGGTAAATAAAAATAAATAACTTCCACAATAAGAAAATGGAATGAATTAAACAGAATTGGACAGCAGGAAGTAAACTGGTCAAACTGAATAATTATAATATTAAAATGACTCCACATGAACTGGTAAATAAAAATAAATAACTTCCACAATAAGAAAATGGAATGAATTAAACTGCATGGACAGCAAGAAGAAAACTGGTCAAACTGAATAATTATAATATTAAAATGACTCCACATGAACTGGTAAATAAAAATAAATAACTTCCACAATAAGAAAATGGAATGAATTAAACTGCATGGACAGCAGGAAGTAAACTGGTCAAACTGAATAATTATAATATTAAAATGACTCCACATGAACTGGTAAATAAAAATAAATAACTTCCACAATAAGAAAATGGAATGAATTAAACTGCATGGACAGCAGGAAGTAAACTGGCCAAACTGAATAATTATAATATTAAAATGAGTCCACATGAACTGGTAAATAAAAATAAATAACTTCCAAAATAAGAAAATGGAATGAATTAAACTGCATGGACAGCAGGAAGTAAACTGGCCAAACTGAATAATTATAATATTGAAATGACTCCACATGAATTGGTAAATTAATGAATTAAACTGCATGGACAGCAGGAAGTAAACTGGTCAAACTGAATAATTATAATATTAAAATGACTCCACATGAACTGGTAAATAAAAATAAATAACTTCCACAATAAGAAAATGGAATGAATGAAACAGAATTGGACAGCAGGAAGTAAACTGGTCAAACTGAATAATTATAATATTAAAATGACTCCACATGAATTGGTAAATAAAAATAAATAATTTCCACAATAAGAAAATGGAATGAATTAAACTGCATGGACAGCAAGAAGTAAACTGACCAAACTGAATAATTATAATATTAAAATGACTCCACATGAATTGGTAAATATAAATAAATAACTTCCACAATAAGAAAATTTAATGAATTAAACTGCATGGACAGCAGGAAGTAAACTGGTCAAACTGAATTATTATAATATTAAAATGACTCCACATGTATTGGTAAATAAAAATAAATAACTTCCACAATAAGAAAATGGAATGAATTAAACTGCATGGACAGCAAGAATTAAACTGACCAAACTTAATAATTATAATATTAAAATGACTCCACATGAACTGGTAAATAAAAATAAATAACTTCCACAATAAGACAATGGAATGAATTAAACAGAATTGGGCAGCAGGAAGTAAACTGGTCAAACTGAATAATTATAATATTAAAATGACTCCACATGAACTGGTAAATAAAAATAAATAACTTCCACAATAAGAAAATGGAATGAATTAAACTGCATGGACAGCAAGAAGTAAACTGGTCAAACTGAATAATTATAATATTAAAATGACTCCACATGAACTGGTAAATAAAAATAAATAACTTCCACAATAAGAAAATTTAACGAATTAAACTGCATGGACAGCAGGAAGTAAACTGGTCAAACTGAATAATTATATATTCAAAATGACTCCACATGAACTGGTAAATAAAATAAAAAACTACCACAATAAGAAAATGGAATGAATTAAACTGCATGGACAGCAGGAAGTAAACTGGTCAAACTGAATAATGATAATATTAACATGACTCCACATGAACTGGTAAATAAAAATAAATAACTTCCACAATAAGAAAATGGAATGAATTAAACTGCATGGACAGCAGGAAATAAACTGGCCAAACTGAATAATTATAATATTAAAATGACTCCACATGAACTGGTAAATAAAAATAAATAACTTCCACAATAAGAAAATGGAATGAATTAAACTGCATGGACAGCAGGAAGTAAACTGGTCAAACTGAATAATTATAATATTAAAATGACTCCACATGAACTGGTAAATAAAAATAAATAACTTCCACAATAAGAAAATGGAATGAATTAAACTGCATGGACAGCAGGAAGTAAACTGGCCAAACTGAATAATTATAATATTAAAATGAGTCCACATAAACTGGTAAATAAAAATAAATAACTTCCAAAATAAGAAAATGGAATGAATTAAACTGCATGGACAGCAGGAAGTAAACTGGCCAAACTGAATAATTATAATATTGAAATGACTCCACATGAATTGGTAAATTAATGAATTAAACTGCATGGACAGCAGGAAGTAAACTGGTCAAACTGAATAATTATAATATTAAAATGACTCCACATGAACTGGTAAATAAAAATAAATAACTTCCACAATAAGAAAATGGAATGAATTAAACTGCATGGACAGCAGGAAGTAAACTGGTCAAACTGAATAATTATAATATTAAAATGACTCCACATGAACTGGTAAATAAAAATAAATAACTTCCACAATAAGAAAATGGAATGAATTAAACAGAATTGGACAGCAGGAAGTAAACTGGTCAAACTGAATAATTATAATATTAAAATGACTCCACATGAACTGGTAAATAAAAATAAATAACTTCCACAATAAGAAAATGGAATGAATTAAACTGCATGGACAGCAAGAAGTAAACTGGCCAAACTGAATAATTATAATATTAAAATGACTCCACATGAACTGGTAAATAAAAATAAATAACTTCCACAATAAGAAAATGGAATGAATTAAACTGCATGGACAGCAGGAAGTAAACTGGCCAAACTGAATAATTATAATATTGAAATGACTCCACATGAATTGGTAAATTAATGAATTAAACTGCATGGACAGCAGGAAGTAAACTGGTCAAACTGAATAATTATAATATTAAAATGACTCCACATGAACTGGTAAATAAAAATAAATAACTTCCACAATAAGAAAATGGAATGAATGAAACAGAATTGGACAGCAGGAAGTAAACTGGTCAAACTGAAAAATTATAATATTAAAATGACTCCACATGAATTGGTAAATAAAAATAAATAACTTCCACAATAAGAAAATGGAATGAATTAAACTGCATGGACAGCAAGAAGTAAACTGACCAAACTGAATAATTATAATATTAAAATGACTCCACATGAATTGGTAAATATAAATAAATAACTTCCACAATAAGAAAATTTAATGAATTAAACTGCATGGACAGCAGGAAGTAAACTGGTCAAACTGAATTATTATAATATTAAAATGACTCCACATGTATTGGTAAATAAAAATAAATAACTTCCACAATAAGAAAATGGAATGAATTAAACAGAATTGGACAGCAGGAAGTAAACTGGTCAAACTGAATAATTATAATATTAAAATGACTCCACATGAACTGGTAAATAAAAATAAATAACTTCCACAATAAGAAAATGGAATGAATTAAACTGCATGGACAGCAAGAAGAAAACTGGTCAAACTGAATAATTATAATATTAAAATGACTCCACATGAACTGGTAAATAAAAATAAATAACTTCCACAATAAGAAAATGGAATGAATTAAACTGCATGGACAGCAGGAAGTAAACTGGTCAAACTGAATAATTATAATATTAAAATGACTCCACATGAACTGGTAAATAAAAATAAATAACTTCCACAATAAGAAAATGGAATGAATTAAACTGCATGGACAGCAGGAAGTAAACTGGCCAAACTGAATAATTATAATATTAAAATGACTCCACATGAACTGGTAAATAAAAATAAATAACTTCCACAATAAGAAAATGGAATGAATTAAACTGCATGGACAGCAGGAAGTAAACTGGCCAAACTGAATAATTATAATATTGAAATGACTCCACATGAATTGGTAAATTAATGAATTAAACTGCATGGACAGCAGGAAGTAAACTGGTCAAACTGAATAATTATAATATTAAAATGACTCCACATGAACTGGTAAATAAAAATAAATAACTTCCACAATAAGAAAATGGAATGAATGAAACAGAATTGGACAGCAGGAAGTAAACTGGTCAAACTGAATAATTATAATATTAAAATGACTCCACATGAATTGGTAAATAAAAATAAATAACTTCCACAATAAGAAAATGGAATGAATTAAACTGCATGGACAGCAAGAAGTAAACTGACCAAACTGAATAATTATAATATTAAAATGACTCCACATGAATTGGTAAATATAAATAAATAACTTCCACAATAAGAAAATTTAATGAATTAAACTGCATGGACAGCAGGAAGTAAACTGGTCAAACTGAATTATTATAATATTAAAATGACTCCACATGTATTGGTAAATAAAAATAAATAACTTCCACAATAAGACAATGGAATGAATTCAACAGAATTGGGCAGCAGGAAGTAAACTGGTCAAACTGAATAATTATAATATTAAAATGACTCCACATGAACTGGTAAATAAAAATAAATAACTTCCACAATAAGAAAATGGAATGAATTAAACTGCATGGACAGCAAGAAGTAAACTGGTCAAACTGAATAATTATAATATTAAAATGACTCCACATGAACTGGTGAATAAAAATAAATAACTTCCACAATAAGAAAATGGAATGAATTAAACTGCATGGACAGCAGGAAGTAAACTGGTCAAACTGAATAATTATAATATTAAAATGACTCCACATGAATTGGTAAATAAAAATAAATAACTTCCACAATAAGAAAATGGAATGAATTAAACTGCATGGACAGCAGGAAGTAAACTGGCCAAACTGAATAATTATAATATTAAAATGACTCCACATGAACTGGTAAATAAAAATAAATAACTTCCACAATAAGAAAATGGAATGAATTAAACTGCATGGACAGCAGGAAGTAAACTGGCCAAACTGATTAATTATAATATTGAAATGACTCCACATGAATTGGTAAATTAATGAATTAAACTGCTTGGACAGCAGGAAGTAAACTGGTCAAACTGAATAATTATAATATTAAAATGACTCCACATGAACTGGTAAATAAAAATAAATAACTTCCACAATAAGAAAATGGAATGAATTAAACTGCCTGGACAGCAAGAAGAAAACTGGTCCAACTGAATAATTATAATATTAAAATGACTCCACATGAACTGGTAAATAAAAATAAATAACTTCCACAATAAGAAAATGGAATGAATTAAACTGCATGGACAGCAGGAAGTAAACTGGCCAAACTGAATAATTATAATATTAAAATGACTCCACATGAACTGGTAAATAAAAATAAATAACTTCCACAATAAGAAAATGGAATGAATTAAACTGCATGGACAGCAGGAAGTAAACTGGCCAAACTGAATAATTATAATATTGAAATGACTCCACATGAATTGGTAAATTAATGAATTAAACTGCATGGACAGCAGGAAGTAAACTGGTCAAACTGAATAATTATAATATTAAAATGACTCCACATGAACTGGTAAATAAAAATAAATAACTTCCACAATAAGAAAATGGAATGAATGAAACAGAATTGGACAGCAGGAAGTAAACTGGTCAAACTGAATAATTATAATATTAAAATGACTCCACATGAATTGGTAAATAAAAATAAATAACTTCCACAATAAGAAAATGGAATGAATTAAACTGCATGGACAGCAAGAAGTAAACTGACCAAACTGAATAATTACAATATTAAAATGACTCCACATGAATTGGTAAATATAAATAAATAACTTCCACAATAAGAAAATTTAATGAATTAAACTGCATGGACAGCAGGAAGTAAGCTGGTCAAATTGAATAATTATAATATTAAAATGACTCCACATGAATTGGTAAATAAAATAAATAACTTCCACAGTAAGAAAATGGAATGAATTAAACTGCATGGACAGCAGGAAGTAAACTGGTCAAATTGAATAATTATAATATTAAAATGACTCCACATGAACTGGTAAATAAAAATAAATAACTTCCACAATAAGAAAATTTAATGAATTAAACAGAATTGGACAGCAGGAAGTAAACTGGTCAAACTGAATAATTATAATATTAAAATGACTCCACATGAACTGGTAAATAAAAATAAATAACTTCCACAATAAGAAAATGGAATGAAATGAACTGCATGGACAGCAGGAAGTAAACTCGTCAAACTGAATAATTATAATATTAAAATTACTCCACATGAACTGGTAAATAAAAATAAATAACTTCCACAATAAGAAATGGAATGAATTAAACTGCATGGACAGCAAGAATTAAACTGACCAAACTGAATAATTATCATATTAAAATAACTCCACATGAATTGGTAAATAAAATAAATAACTTCCACAGTAAGAAAATGGAATGAATTAAACTGCATGGACAGCAGGAAGTAAACTGGCCAAACTGAATAATTATAATATTAAAATGACTCCACATGAATTGGTAAATAAAAATAAATAACTTCCACAATAAGAAAATGGAATGAATTAAACAGAATTGGACAGCAGGAAGTAAACTGGTCAAACTGAATAATTATAATATTAAAATGACTCCACATGAACTGGTAAATAAAAATAAATAACTTCCACAATAAGAAAATGGAATGAATTAAACTGCATGGACAGCAAGAAGAAAACTGGTCAAACTGAATAATTATAATATTAAAATGACTCCACATGAACTGGTAAATAAAAATAAATAACTTCCACAATAAGAAAATGGAATGAATTAAACTGCATGGACAGCAGGAAGTAAACTGGTCAAACTGAATAATTATAATATTAAAATGACTCCACATGAACTGGTAAATAAAAATAAATAACTTCCACAATAAGAAAATGGAATGAATTAAACTGCATGGACAGCAGGAAGTAAACTGGCCAAACTGAATAATTATAATATTAAAATGAGTCCACATGAACTGGTAAATAAAAATAAATAACTTCCAAAATAAGAAAATGGAATGAATTAAACTGCATGGACAGCAGGAAGTAAACTGGCCAAACTGAATAATTATAATATTGAAATGACTCCACATGAATTGGTAAATTAATGAATTAAACTGCATGGACAGCAGGAAGTAAACTGGTCAAACTGAATAATTATAATATTAAAATGACTCCACATGAACTGGTAAATAAAAATAAATAACTTCCACAATAAGAAAATGGAATGAATGAAACAGAATTGGACAGCAGGAAGTAAACTGGTCAAACTGAATAATTATAATATTAAAATGACTCCACATGAATTGGTAAATAAAAATAAATAACTTCCACAATAAGAAAATGGAATGAATTAAACTGCATGGACAGCAAGAAGTAAACTGACCAAACTGAATAATTATAATATTAAAATGACTCCACATGAATTGGTAAATATAAATAAATAACTTCCACAATAAGAAAATTTAATGAATTAAACTGCATGGACAGCAGGAAGTAAACTGGTCAAACTGAATTATTATAATATTAAAATGACTCCACATGTATTGGTAAATAAAAATAAATAACTTCCACAATAAGAAAATGGAATGAATTAAACTGCATGGACAGCAAGAATTAAACTGACCAAACTTAATAATTATAATATTAAAATGACTCCACATGAACTGGTAAATAAAAATAAATAACTTCCACAATAAGACAATGGAATGAATTAAACAGAATTGGGCAGCAGGAAGTAAACTGGTCAAACTGAATAATTATAATATTAAAATGACTCCACATGAACTGGTAAATAAAAATAAATAACTTCCACAATAAGAAAATGGAATGAATTAAACTGCATGGACAGCAAGAAGTAAACTGGTCAAACTGAATAATTATAATATTAAAATGACTCCACATGAACTGGTAAATAAAAATAAATAACTTCCACAATAAGAAAATTTAACGAATTAAACTGCATGGACAGCAGGAAGTAAACTGGTCAAACTGAATAATTATATATTTAAAATGACTCCACATGAACTGGTAAATAAAATAAAAAACTACCACAATAAGAAAATGGAATGAATTAAACTGCATGGACAGCAGGAAGTAAACTGGTCAAACTGAATAATGATAATATTAACATGACTCCACATGAACTGGTAAATAAAAATAAATAACTTCCACAATAAGAAAATGGAATGAATTAAACTGCATGGACAGCAGGAAATAAACTGGCCAAACTGAATAATTATAATATTAAAATGACTCCACATGAACTGGTAAATAAAAATAAATAACTTCCACAATAAGAAAATGGAATGAATTAAACTGCATGGACAGCAGGAAGTAAACTGGTCAAACTGAATAATTATAATATTAAAATGACTCCACATGAACTGGTAAATAAAAATAAATAACTTCCACAATAAGAAAATGGAATGAATTAAACTGCATGGACAGCAGGAAGTAAACTGGCCAAACTGAATAATTATAATATTAAAATGAGTCCACATAAACTGGTAAATAAAAATAAATAACTTCCAAAATAAGAAAATGGAATGAATTAAACTGCATGGACAGCAGGAAGTAAACTGGCCAAACTGAATAATTATAATATTGAAATGACTCCACATGAATTGGTAAATTAATGAATTAAACTGCATGGACAGCAGGAAGTAAACTGGTCAAACTGAATAATTATAATATTAAAATGACTCCACATGAACTGGTAAATAAAAATAAATAACTTCCACAATAAGAAAATGGAATGAATGAAACAGAATTGGACAGCAGGAAGTAAACTGGTCAAACTGAATAATTATAATATTAAAATGACTCCACATGAATTGGTAAATAAAAATAAATAACTTCCACAATAAGAAAATGGAATGAATTAAACTGCATGGACAGCAAGAAGTAAACTGACCAAACTGAATAATTATAATATTAAAATGACTCCACATGTATTGGTAAATAAAAATAAATAACTTCCACAATAAGAAAATGGAATGAATTAAACTGCATGGACAGCAAGAATTAAACTGACCAAACTTAATAATTATAATATTAAAATGACTCCACATGAACTGGTAAATAAAAATAAATAACTTCCACAATAAGACAATGGAATGAATTAAACAGAATTGGGCAGCAGGAAGTAAACTGGTCAAACTGAATAATTATAATATTAAAATGACTCCACATGAACTGGTAAATAAAAATAAATAACTTCCACAATAAGAAAATGGAATGAATTAAACTGCATGGACAGCAAGAAGTAAACTGGTCAAACTGAATAATTATAATATTAAAATGACTCCACATGAACTGGTAAATAAAAATAAATAACTTCCACAATAAGAAAATTTAACGAATTAAACTGCATGGACAGCAGGAAGTAAACTGGTCAAACTGAATAATTATATATTTAAAATGACTCCACATGAACTGGTAAATAAAAATAAATAACTACCACAATAAGAAAATGGAATGAATTAAACTGCATGGACAGCAGGAAGTAAACTGGTCAAACTGAATAATGATAATATTAACATGACTCCACATGAACTGGTAAATAAAAATAAATAACTTCCACAATAAGAAAATGGAATGAATTAAACTGCATGGACAGCAGGAAATAAACTGGCCAAACTGAATAATTATAATATTAAAATGACTCCACATGAACTGGTAAATAAAAATAAATAACTTCCACAATAAGAAAATGGAATGAATTAAACTGCATGGACAGCAGGAAGTAAACTGGTCAAACTGAATAATTATAATATTAAAATGACTCCACATGAACTGGTAAATAAAAATAAATAACTTCCACAATAAGAAAATGGAATGAATTAAACTGCATGGACAGCAAGAAGTAAACTGACCAAACTGAATAATTATAATATTAAAATGGCTCCACATGAACTGGTAAATAAAAATAAATAACTTCCACAATAAGAAAATGGAATGAATTAAACTGCATGGACAGCAGGAAGTAAACTGGCCAAACTGATTAATTATAATATTAAAATGACTGCACATGAATTGGTAAATAAAAATAAATAACTTCCACAACAAGAAAATGGAATGAATTAAACTGCATGGACAGCAGGAAGTAAACTGGTCAAACTGAATAATTATAATATTAAAATGACTCCACATGAACTGGTAAATAAAAATAAATAACTTCCACAATAAGAAAATGGAATGAATGAAACAGAATTGGACAGCAGGAAGTAAACTGGTCAAACTGAATAATTATAATATTAAAATGACTCCACATGAATTGGTAAATAAAAATAAATAACTTCCACAATAAGAAAATGGAATGAATTAAACTGCATGGACAGCAAGAAGTAAACTGACCAAACTGAATAATTATAATATTAAAATGACTCCACATGAATTGGTAAATATAAATAAATAACTTCCACAATAAGAAAATTTAATGAATTAAACTGCATGGACAGCAGGAAGTAAACTGGTCAAACTGAATTATTATAATATTAAAATGACTCCACATGTATTGGTAAATAAAAATAAATAACTTCCACAATAAGAAAATGGAATGAATTAAACTGCATGGACAGCAAGAATTAAACTGACCAAACTTAATAATTATAATATTAAAATGACTCCACATGAACTGGTAAATAAAAATAAATAACTTCCACAATAAGACAATGGAATGAATTAAACAGAATTGGGCAGCAGGAAGTAAACTGGTCAAACTGAATAATTATAATATTAAAATGACTCCACATGAACTGGTAAATAAAAATAAATAACTTCCACAATAAGAAAATGGAATGAATTAAACTGCATGGACAGCAAGAAGTAAACTGGTCAAACTGAATAATTATAATATTAAAATGACTCCACATGAACTGGTAAATAAAAATAAATAACTTCCACAATAAGAAAATTTAACGAATTAAACTGCATGGACAGCAGGAAGTAAACTGGTCAAACTGAATAATTATATATTTAAAATGACTCCACATGAACTGGTAAATAAAAATAAATAACTACCACAATAAGAAAATGGAATGAATTAAACTGCATGGACAGCAGGAAGTAAACTGGTCAAACTGAATAATGATAATATTAACATGACTCCACATGAACTGGTAAATAAAAATAAATAACTTCCACAATAAGAAAATGGAATGAATTAAACTGCATGGACAGCAGGAAATAAACTGGCCAAACTGAATAATTATAATATTAAAATGACTCCACATGAACTGGTAAATAAAAATAAATAACTTCCACAATAAGAAAATGGAATGAATTAAACTGCATGGACAGCAGGAAGTAAACTGGTCAAACTGAATAATTATAATATTAAAATGACTCCACATGAACTGGTAAATAAAAATAAATAACTTCCACAATAAGAAAATGGAATGAATTAAACTGCATGGACAGCAAGAAGTAAACTGACCAAACTGAATAATTATAATATTAAAATGGCTCCACATGAACTGGTAAATAAAAATAAATAACTTCCACAATAAGAAAATGGAATGAATTAAACTGCATGGACAGCAGGAAGTAAACTGGCCAAACTGATTAATTATAATATTAAAATGACTGCACATGAATTGGTAAATAAAAATAAATAACTTCCACAACAAGAAAATGGAATGAATTAAACTGCATGGACAGCAGGAAGTAAACTGGTCAAACTGAATAATTATAATATTAAAATGACTCCACATGAACTGGTAAATAAAAATAAATAACTTCCACAATAAGAAAATGGAATGAATTAAACTGCATGGACAGCAGGAAGTAAACTGGTCAAACTGAATAATTATAATATTAAAATGACTCCACATGAATTGGTAAATAAAAATAAATAACTTCCACAATAAGAAAATGGAATGAATTAAACTGCATGGGCAGCAAGAAGTAAACTGACCAAACTGAATAATTATAATATTAAAATGACTCCACATGAACTGGTAAATAAAATAAATAACTTCCACAGTAAGAAAATGGAATGAATTAAGCTGCATGGACAGCAGGAAGTAAACTGGTCAAACTGAATAATTATAATATTAAAATGACTCCACATGAACTGGTAAATAAAAATAAATAACTTCCACAATAAGAAAATGGAATGAATTAAACTGCATGGACAGCAAGAAGTAAACTGGTCAAACTGAATAATTATAATATTAAAATTACTCCACATGAATTGGTAAATAAAAATAAATAACTTCCACAATAAGAAAATGGAATGAATTAAACTGCATGGACAGCAGCAAGAAGTAAACTGACCAAACTGAATAATTATAATATTAAAATGACTCCACATGAATTGGTAAATAAAATAAATAACTTCCACAATAAGAAAATGGAATGAATTAAACTGCATGGACAGCAGGAAGTAAACTGGTCAAACTGAATAATTATAATATTAAAATGACTCCACATGAACTGGTAAATAAAAATAAATAACTTCCACAATAAGAAAATGGAATGAATTAAACTGCATGGACAGCAGGAAGTAAACTGGTCAAACTGAATAATTATAATATTAAAATGACTCCACATGAACTGGTAAATAAAAATAAATAACTTCCACAATAAGAAAATGGAATGAATTAAACTGCATGGACAGCAAGAAGTAAACTGACCAAACTGAATAATTATAATATTAAAATGGCTCCACATGAACTGGTAAATAAAAATAAATAACTTCCACAATAAGAAAATGGAATGAATTAAACTGCATGGACAGCAGGAAGTAAACTGGTCAAACTGAATAATTATAATATTAAAATGACTCCACATGAATTGGTAAATAAAAATAAATAACTTCCACAATAAGAAAATGGAATGAATTAAACTGCATGGACAGCAGGAAGTAAACTGGCCAAACTGAATAATTATAATATTAAAATGACTCCACATGAACTGGTAAATAAAAATAAATAACTTCCACAATAAGAAAATGGAATGAATTAAACTGCATGGACAGCAGGAAGTAAACTGGCCAAACTGATTAATTATAATATTGAAATGACTCCACATGAACTGGTAAATAAATGAATTAAACTGCTTGGACAGCAGGAAGTAAACTGGTCAAACTGAATAATTATAATATTAAAATGACTCCACATGAACTGGTAAATAAAAATAAATAACTTCCACAATAAGAAAATGGAATGAATTAAACTGCATGGACAGCAAGAAGAAAACTGGTCAAACTGAATAATTATAATATTAAAATGACTCCACATGAACTGGTAAATAAAAATAAATAACTTCCACAATAAGAAAATGGAATGAATTAAACTGCATGGACAGCAGGAAGTAAACTGGTCAAACTGAATAATTATAATATTAAAATGACTCCACATGAACTGGTAAATAAAAATAAATAACTTCCACAATAAGAAAATGGAATGAATTAAACTGCATGGACAGCAGGAAGTAAACTGGCCAAACTGAATAATTATAATATTAAAATGACTCCACATGAACTGGTAAATAAAAATAAATAACTTCCACAATAAGAAAATGGAATGAATTAAACTGCATGGACAGCAGGAAGTAAACTGGCCAAACTGAATAATTATAATATTGAAATGACTCCACATGAATTGGTAAATTAATGAATTAAACTGCATGGACAGCAGGAAGTAAACTGGTCAAACTGAATAATTATAATATTAAAATGACTCCACATGAACTGGTAAATAAAAATAAATAACTTCCACAATAAGAAAATGGAATGAATTAAACTGCATGGACAGCAAGAAGAAAACTGTTCAAACTGAATAATTATAATATTAAAATGACTCCACATGAACTGGTAAATAAAAATAAATAACTTCCACAATAAGAAAATGGAATGAATTAAACTGCATGGACAGTAGGAAGTAAACTGGTCAAACTGAATAATTATAATATTAAAATGACTCCACATGAACTGGTAAATAAAAATAAATAACTTCCACAATAAGAAAATGGAATGAATTAAACTGCATGGACAGCAGGAAGTAAACTGGCCAAACTGAATAATTATAATATTAAAATGACTCCACATGAACTGGTAAATAAAAATAAATAACTTCCACAATAAGAAAATGGAATGAATTAAACTGCATGGACAGCAGGAAGTAAACTGGCCAAACTGAATAATTATAATATTGAAATGACTCCACATGAATTGGTAAATTAATGAATTAAACTGCATGGACAGCAGGAAGTAAACTGGTCAAACTGAATAATTATAATATTAAAATGACTCCACATGAACTGGTAAATAAAAATAAATAACTTCCACAATAAGAAAATGGAATGAATTAAACTGCATGGACAGCAGGAAGTAAACTGGTCAAACTGAATAATTATAATATTAAAATGACTCCACATGAACTGGTAAATAAAAATAAATAACTTCCACAATAAGAAAATGGAATGAATGAAACAGAATTGGACAGCAGGAAGTAAACTGGTCAAACTGAATAATTATAATATTAAAATTACTCCACATGAACTGGTAAATAAAAATAAATAACTTCCACAATAAGAAATGGAATGAATTAAACTGCATGGACAGCAAGAATTAAACTGACCAAACTGAATAATTATCATATTAAAATAACTCCACATGAATTGGTAAATAAAATAAATAACTTCCACAGTAAGAAAATGGAATGAATTAAACTGCATGGACAGCAGGAAGTAAACTGGCCAAACTGAATAATTATAATATTAAAATGACTCCACATGAATTGGTAAATAAAAATAAATAACTTCCACAATAAGAAAATGGAATGAATTAAACTGCATGGACAGCAGGAAGTAAACTGGCCAAACTGAATAATTATAATATTAAAATGACTCCACATGAACTGGTAAATAAAAATAAATAACTTCCACAATAAGAAAATGGAATGAATTAAACTGCATGGACAGCAGGAAGTAAACTGGCCAAACTGATTAATTATAATATTGAAATGACTCCACATGAATTGGTAAATTAATGAATTAAACTGCTTGGACAGCAGGAAGTAAACTGGTCAAACTGAATAATTATAATATTAAAATGACTCCACATGAACTGGTAAATAAAAATAAATAACTTCCACAATAAGAAAATGGAATGAATTAAACTGCCTGGACAGCAAGAAGAAAACTGGTCCAACTGAATAATTATAATATTAAAATGACTCCACATGAACTGGTAAATAAAAATAAATAACTTCCACAATAAGAAAATGGAATGAATTAAACTGCATGGACAGCAGGAAGTAAACTGGCCAAACTGAATAATTATAATATTAAAATGACTCCACATGAACTGGTAAATAAAAATAAATAACTTCCACAATAAGAAAATGGAATGAATTAAACTGCATGGACAGCAGGAAGTAAACTGGCCAAACTGAATAATTATAATATTGAAATGACTCCACATGAATTGGTAAATTAATGAATTAAACTGCATGGACAGCAGGAAGTAAACTGGTCAAACTGAATAATTATAATATTAAAATGACTCCACATGAACTGGTAAATAAAAATAAATAACTTCCACAATAAGAAAATGGAATGAATGAAACAGAATTGGACAGCAGGAAGTAAACTGGTCAAACTGAATAATTATAATATTAAAATGACTCCACATGAATTGGTAAATAAAAATAAATAACTTCCACAATAAGAAAATGGAATGAATTAAACTGCATGGACAGCAAGAAGTAAACTGACCAAACTGAATAATTACAATATTAAAATGACTCCACATGAATTGGTAAATATAAATAAATAACTTCCACAATAAGAAAATTTAATGAATTAAACTGCATGGACAGCAGGAAGTAAGCTGGTCAAATTGAATAATTATAATATTAAAATGACTCCACATGAATTGGTAAATAAAATAAATAACTTCCACAGTAAGAAAATGGAATGAATTAAACTGCATGGACAGCAGGAAGTAAACTGGTCAAATTGAATAATTATAATATTAAAATGACTCCACATGAACTGGTAAATAAAAATAAATAACTTCCACAATAAGAAAATTTAATGAATTAAACAGAATTGGACAGCAGGAAGTAAACTGGTCAAACTGAATAATTATAATATTAAAATGACTCCACATGAACTGGTAAATAAAAATAAATAACTTCCACAATAAGAAAATGGAATGAATTGAACTGCATGGACAGCAGGAAGTAAACTCGTCAAACTGAATAATTATAATATTAAAATGACTCCACATGAACTGGTAAATAAAAATAAATAACTTCCACAATAAGAAAATGGAATGAATTAAACTGCATGGACAGCAAGAAGTAAACTGGTCAAACTGAATAATTATAATATTAAAATTACTCCACATGAATTGGTAAATAAAAATAAATAACTTCCACAATAAGAAAATGGAATGAATTAAACTGCATGGACAGCAGCAAGAAGTAAACTGACCAAACTGAATAATTATAATATTAAAATGACTCCACATGAATTGGTAAATAAAATAAATAACTTCCACAATAAGAAAATGGAATGAATTAAACTGCATGGACAGCAGGAAGTAAACTGGTCAAACTGAATAATTATAATATTAAAATGACTCCACATGAACTGGTAAATAAAAATAAATAACTTCCACAATAAGAAAATGGAATGAATTAAACTGCATGGACAGCAGGAAGTAAACTGGTCAAACTGAATAATTATAATATTAAAATGACTCCACATGAACTGGTAAATAAAAATAAATATCTTCCACAATAAGAAAATGGAATGAATTAAACTGCATGGACAGCAAGAAGTAAACTGACCAAACTGAATAATTATAATATTAAAATGGCTCCACATGAACTGGTAAATAAAAATAAATAACTTCCACAATAAGAAAATGGAATGAATTAAACTGCATGGACAGCAGGAAGTAAACTGGTCAAACTGAATAATTATAATATTAAAATGACTCCACATGAATTGGTAAATAAAAATAAATAACTTCCACAATAAGAAAATGGAATGAATTAAACTGCATGGACAGCAGGAAGTAAACTGGCCAAACTGAATAATTATAATATTAAAATGACTCCACATGAACTGGTAAATAAAAATAAATAACTTCCACAATAAGAAAATGGAATGAATTAAACTGCATGGACAGCAGGAAGTAAACTGGCCAAACTGATTAATTATAATATTGAAATGACTCCACATGAACTGGTAAATAAATGAATTAAACTGCTTGGACAGCAGGAAGTAAACTGGTCAAACTGAATAATTATAATATTAAAATGACTCCACATGAACTGGTAAATAAAAATAAATAACTTCCACAATAAGAAAATGGAATGAATTAAACTGCATGGACAGCAAGAAGAAAACTGGTCAAACTGAATAATTATAATATTAAAATGACTCCACATGAACTGGTAAATAAAAATAAATAACTTCCACAATAAGAAAATGGAATGAATTAAACTGCATGGACAGCAGGAAGTAAACTGGTCAAACTGAATAATTATAATATTAAAATGACTCCACATGAACTGGTAAATAAAAATAAATAACTTCCACAATAAGAAAATGGAATGAATTAAACTGCATGGACAGCAGGAAGTAAACTGGCCAAACTGAATAATTATAATATTAAAATGACTCCACATGAACTGGTAAATAAAAATAAATAACTTCCACAATAAGAAAATGGAATGAATTAAACTGCATGGACAGCAGGAAGTAAACTGGCCAAACTGAATAATTATAATATTGAAATGACTCCACATGAATTGGTAAATTAATGAATTAAACTGCATGGACAGCAGGAAGTAAACTGGTCAAACTGAATAATTATAATATTAAAATGACTCCACATGAACTGGTAAATAAAAATAAATAACTTCCACAATAAGAAAATGGAATGAATTAAACTGCATGGACAGCAAGAAGAAAACTGTTCAAACTGAATAATTATAATATTAAAATGACTCCACATGAACTGGTAAATAAAAATAAATAACTTTCACAATAAGAAAATGGAATGAATTAAACTGCATGGACAGTAGGAAGTAAACTGGTCAAACTGAATAATTATAATATTAAAATGACTCCACATGAACTGGTAAATAAAAATAAATAACTTCCACAATAAGAAAATGGAATGAATTAAACTGCATGGACTGCAGGAAGTAAACTGGCCAAACTGAATAATTATAATATTAAAATGACTCCACATGAACTGGTAAATAAAAATAAATAACTTCCACAATAAGAAAATGGAATGAATTAAACTGCATGGACAGCAGGAAGTAAACTGGCCAAACTGAATAATTATAATATTGAAATGACTCCACATGAATTGGTAAATTAATGAATTAAACTGCATGGACAGCAGGAAGTAAACTGGTCAAACTGAATAATTATAATATTAAAATGACTCCACATGAACTGGTAAATAAAAATAAATAACTTCCACAATAAGAAAATGGAATGAATTAAACTGCATGGACAGCAGGAAGTAAACTGGTCAAACTGAATAATTATAATATTAAAATGACTCCACATGAACTGGTAAATAAAAATAAATAACTTCCACAATAAGAAAATGGAATGAATGAAACAGAATTGGACAGCAGGAAGTAAACTGGTCAAACTGAATAATTATAATATTAAAATTACTCCACATGAACTGGTAAATAAAAATAAATAACTTCCACAATAAGAAATGGAATGAATTAAACTGCATGGACAGCAAGAATTAAACTGACCAAACTGAATAATTATCATATTAAAATAACTCCACATGAATTGGTAAATAAAATAAATAACTTCCACAGTAAGAAAATGGAATGAATTAAACTGCATGGACAGCAGGAAGTAAACTGGCCAAACTGAATAATTATAATATTAAAATGACTCCACATGAATTGGTAAATAAAAATAAATAACTTCCACAATAAGAAAATGGAATGAATTAAACTGCATGGACAGCAGGAAGTAAACTGGCCAAACTGAATAATTATAATATTAAAATGACTCCACATGAACTGGTAAATAAAAATAAATAACTTCCACAATAAGAAAATGGAATGAATTAAACTGCATGGACAGCAGGAAGTAAACTGGCCAAACTGATTAATTATAATATTGAAATGACTCCACATGAATTGGTAAATTAATGAATTAAACTGCTTGGACAGCAGGAAGTAAACTGGTCAAACTGAATAATTATAATATTAAAATGACTCCACATGAACTGGTAAATAAAAATAAATAACTTCCACAATAAGAAAATGGAATGAATTAAACTGCCTGGACAGCAAGAAGAAAACTGGTCCAACTGAATAATTATAATATTAAAATGACTCCACATGAACTGGTAAATAAAAATAAATAACTTCCACAATAAGAAAATGGAATGAATTAAACTGCATGGACAGCAGGAAGTAAACTGGCCAAACTGAATAATTATAATATTAAAATGACTCCACATGAACTGGTAAATAAAAATAAATAACTTCCACAATAAGAAAATGGAATGAATTAAACTGCATGGACAGCAGGAAGTAAACTGGCCAAACTGAATAATTATAATATTGAAATGACTCCACATGAATTGGTAAATTAATGAATTAAACTGCATGGACAGCAGGAAGTAAACTGGTCAAACTGAATAATTATAATATTAAAATGACTCCACATGAACTGGTAAATAAAAATAAATAACTTCCACAATAAGAAAATGGAATGAATGAAACAGAATTGGACAGCAGGAAGTAAACTGGTCAAACTGAATAATTATAATATTAAAATGACTCCACATGAATTGGTAAATAAAAATAAATAACTTCCACAATAAGAAAATGGAATGAATTAAACTGCATGGACAGCAAGAAGTAAACTGACCAAACTGAATAATTACAATATTAAAATGACTCCACATGAATTGGTAAATATAAATAAATAACTTCCACAATAAGAAAATTTAATGAATTAAACTGCATGGACAGCAGGAAGTAAGCTGGTCAAATTGAATAATTATAATATTAAAATGACTCCACATGAATTGGTAAATAAAATAAATAACTTCCACAGTAAGAAAATGGAATGAATTAAACTGCATGGACAGCAGGAAGTAAACTGGTCAAATTGAATAATTATAATATTAAAATGACTCCACATGAACTGGTAAATAAAAATAAATAACTTCCACAATAAGAAAATTTAATGAATTAAACAGAATTGGACAGCAGGAAGTAAACTGGTCAAACTGAATAATTATAATATTAAAATGACTCCACATGAACTGGTAAATAAAAATAAATAACTTCCACAATAAGAAAATGGAATGAATTGAACTGCATGGACAGCAGGAAGTAAACTCGTCAAACTGAATAATTATAATATTAAAATTACTCCACATGAACTGGTAAATAAAAATAAATAACTTCCACAATAAGAAATGGAATGAATTAAACTGCATGGACAGCAAGAATTAAACTGACCAAACTGAATAATTATCATATTAAAATAACTCCACATGAATTGGTAAATAAAATAAATAACTTCCACAGTAAGAAAATGGAATGAATTAAACTGCATGGACAGCAGGAAGTAAACTGGCCAAACTGAATAATTATAATATTAAAATGACTCCACATGAATTGGTAAATAAAAATAAATAACTTCCACAATAAGAAAATGGAATGAATTAAACAGAATTGGACAGCAGGAAGTAAACTGGTCAAACTGAATAATTATAATATTAAAATGACTCCACATGAACTGGTAAATAAAAATAAATAACTTCCACAATAAGAAAATGGAATGAATTAAACTGCATGGACAGCAAGAAGTAAACTGGCCAAACTGAATAATTATAATATTGAAATGACTCCACATGAATTGGTAAATTAATGAATTAAACTGCATGGACAGCAGGAAGTAAACTGGTCAAACTGAATAATTATAATATTAAAATGACTCCACATGAACTGGTAAATAAAAATAAATAACTTCCACAATAAGAAAATGGAATGAATGAAACAGAATTGGACAGCAGGAAGTAAACTGGTCAAACTGAATAATTATAATATTAAAATGACTCCACATGAATTGGTAAATAAAAATAAATAACTTCCACAATAAGAAAATGGAATGAATTAAACTGCATGGACAGCAAGAAGTAAACTGACCAAACTGAATAATTATAATATTAAAATGACTCCACATGAATTGGTAAATATAAATAAATAACTTCCACAATAAGAAAATTTAATGAATTAAACTGCATGGACAGCAGGAAGTAAACTGGTCAAACTGAATTATTATAATATTAAAATGACTCCACATGTATTGGTAAATAAAAATAAATAACTTCCACAATAAGAAAATGGAATGAATTAAACTGCATGGACAGCAAGAATTAAACTGACCAAACTTAATAATTATAATATTAAAATGACTCCACATGAACTGGTAAATAAAAATAAATAACTTCCACAATAAGACAATGGAATGAATTAAACAGAATTGGGCAGCAGGAAGTAAACTGGTCAAACTGAATAATTATAATATTAAAATGACTCCACATGAACTGGTAAATAAAAATAAATAACTTCCACAATAAGAAAATGGAATGAATTAAACTGCATGGACAGCAAGAAGTAAACTGGTCAAACTGAATAATTATAATATTAAAATGACTCCACATGAACTGGTAAATAAAAATAAATAACTTCCACAATAAGAAAATTTAACGAATTAAACTGCATGGACAGCAGGAAGTAAACTGGTCAAACTGAATAATTATATATTTAAAATGACTCCACATGAACTGGTAAATAAAATAAAAAACTACCACAATAAGAAAATGGAATGAATTAAACTGCATGGACAGCAGGAAGTAAACTGGTCAAACTGAATAATGATAATATTAACATGACTCCACATGAACTGGTAAATAAAAATAAATAACTTCCACAATAAGAAAATGGAATGAATTAAACTGCATGGACAGCAGGAAATAAACTGGCCAAACTGAATAATTATAATATTAAAATGACTCCACATGAACTGGTAAATAAAAATAAATAACTTCCACAATAAGAAAATGGAATGAATTAAACTGCATGGACAGCAGGAAGTAAACTGGTCAAACTGAATAATTATAATATTAAAATGACTCCACATGAACTGGTAAATAAAAATAAATAACTTCCACAATAAGAAAATGGAATGAATTAAACTGCATGGACAGCAGGAAGTAAACTGGCCAAACTGAATAATTATAATATTAAAATGAGTCCACATAAACTGGTAAATAAAAATAAATAACTTCCAAAATAAGAAAATGGAATGAATTAAACTGCATGGACAGCAGGAAGTAAACTGGCCAAACTGAATAATTATAATATTGAAATGACTCCACATGAATTGGTAAATTAATGAATTAAACTGCATGGACAGCAGGAAGTAAACTGGTCAAACTGAATAATTATAATATTAAAATGACTCCACATGAACTGGTAAATAAAAATAAATAACTTCCACAATAAGAAAATGGAATGAATGAAACAGAATTGGACAGCAGGAAGTAAACTGGTCAAACTGAATAATTATAATATTAAAATGACTCCACATGAATTGGTAAATAAAAATAAATAACTTCCACAATAAGAAAATGGAATGAATTAAACTGCATGGACAGCAAGAAGTAAACTGACCAAACTGAATAATTATAATATTAAAATGACTCCACATGTATTGGTAAATAAAAATAAATAACTTCCACAATAAGAAAATGGAATGAATTAAACTGCATGGACAGCAAGAATTAAACTGACCAAACTTAATAATTATAATATTAAAATGACTCCACATGAACTGGTAAATAAAAATAAATAACTTCCACAATAAGACAATGGAATGAATTAAACAGAATTGGGCAGCAGGAAGTAAACTGGTCAAACTGAATAATTATAATATTAAAATGACTCCACATGAACTGGTAAATAAAAATAAATAACTTCCACAATAAGAAAATGGAATGAATTAAACTGCATGGACAGCAAGAAGTAAACTGGTCAAACTGAATAATTATAATATTAAAATGACTCCACATGAACTGGTAAATAAAAATAAATAACTTCCACAATAAGAAAATTTAACGAATTAAACTGCATGGACAGCAGGAAGTAAACTGGTCAAACTGAATAATTATATATTTAAAATGACTCCACATGAACTGGTAAATAAAATAAATAACTACCACAATAAGAAAATGGAATGAATTAAACTGCATGGACAGCAGGAAGTAAACTGGTCAAACTGAATAATGATAATATTAACATGACTCCACATGAACTGGTAAATAAAAATAAATAACTTCCACAATAAGAAAATGGAATGAATTAAACTGCATGGACAGCAGGAAATAAACTGGCCAAACTGAATAATTATAATATTAAAATGACTCCACATGAACTGGTAAATAAAAATAAATAACTTCCACAATAAGAAAATGGAATGAATTAAACTGCATGGACAGCAGGAAGTAAACTGGTCAAACTGAATAATTATAATATTAAAATGACTCCACATGAACTGGTAAATAAAAATAAATAACTTCCACAATAAGAAAATGGAATGAATTAAACTGCATGGACAGCAAGAAGTAAACTGACCAAACTGAATAATTATAATATTAAAATGGCTCCACATGAACTGGTAAATAAAAATAAATAACTTCCACAATAAGAAAATGGAATGAATTAAACTGCATGGACAGCAGGAAGTAAACTGGCCAAACTGATTAATTATAATATTAAAATGACTGCACATGAATTGGTAAATAAAAATAAATAACTTCCACAACAAGAAAATGGAATGAATTAAACTGCATGGACAGCAGGAAGTAAACTGGTCAAACTGAATAATTATAATATTAAAATGACTCCACATGAACTGGTAAATAAAAATAAATAACTTCCACAATAAGAAAATGGAATGAATGAAACAGAATTGGACAGCAGGAAGTAAACTGGTCAAACTGAATAATTATAATATTAAAATGACTCCACATGAATTGGTAAATATAAATAAATAACTTCCACAATAAGAAAATTTAATGAATTAAACTGCATGGACAGCAGGAAGTAAACTGGTCAAACTGAATTATTATAATATTAAAATGACTCCACATGTATTGGTAAATAAAAATAAATAACTTCCACAATAAGAAAATGGAATGAATTAAACTGCATGGACAGCAAGAATTAAACTGACCAAACTTAATAATTATAATATTAAAATGACTCCACATGAACTGGTAAATAAAAATAAATAACTTCCACAATAAGACAATGGAATGAATTAAACAGAATTGGGCAGCAGGAAGTAAACTGGTCAAACTGAATAATTATAATATTAAAATGACTCCACATGAACTGGTAAATAAAAATAAATAACTTCCACAATAAGAAAATGGAATGAATTAAACTGCATGGACAGCAAGAAGTAAACTGGTCAAACTGAATAATTATAATATTAAAATGACTCCACATGAACTGGTAAATAAAAATAAATAACTTCCACAATAAGAAAATTTAACGAATTAAACTGCATGGACAGCAGGAAGTAAACTGGTCAAACTGAATAATTATATATTTAAAATGACTCCACATGAACTGGTAAATAAAAATAAATAACTACCACAATAAGAAAATGGAATGAATTAAACTGCATGGACAGCAGGAAGTAAACTGGTCAAACTGAATAATGATAATATTAACATGACTCCACATGAACTGGTAAATAAAAATAAATAACTTCCACAATAAGAAAATGGAATGAATTAAACTGCATGGACAGCAGGAAATAAACTGGCCAAACTGAATAATTATAATATTAAAATGACTCCACATGAACTGGTAAATAAAAATAAATAACTTCCACAATAAGAAAATGGAATGAATTAAACTGCATGGACAGCAGGAAGTAAACTGGTCAAACTGAATAATTATAATATTAAAATGACTCCACATGAACTGGTAAATAAAAATAAATAACTTCCACAATAAGAAAATGGAATGAATTAAACTGCATGGACAGCAAGAAGTAAACTGACCAAACTGAATAATTATAATATTAAAATGGCTCCACATGAACTGGTAAATAAAAATAAATAACTTCCACAATAAGAAAATGGAATGAATTAAACTGCATGGACAGCAGGAAGTAAACTGGCCAAACTGATTAATTATAATATTAAAATGACTGCACATGAATTGGTAAATAAAAATAAATAACTTCCACAACAAGAAAATGGAATGAATTAAACTGCATGGACAGCAGGAAGTAAACTGGTCAAACTGAATAATTATAATATTAAAATGACTCCACATGAACTGGTAAATAAAAATAAATAACTTCCACAATAAGAAAATGGAATGAATTAAACTGCATGGACAGCAGGAAGTAAACTGGTCAAACTGAATAATTATAATATTAAAATGACTCCACATGAATTGGTAAATAAAAATAAATAACTTCCACAATAAGAAAATGGAATGAATTAAACTGCATGGGCAGCAAGAAGTAAACTGACCAAACTGAATAATTATAATATTAAAATGACTCCACATGAACTGGTAAATAAAATAAATAACTTCCACAGTAAGAAAATGGAATGAATTAAGCTGCATGGACAGCAGGAAGTAAACTGGTCAAACTGAATAATTATAATATTAAAATGACTCCACATGAACTGGTAAATAAAAATAAATAACTTCCACAATAAGAAAATGGAATGAATTAAACTGCATGGACAGCAAGAAGTAAACTGGTCAAACTGAATAATTATAATATTAAAATGACTCCACATGAATTGGTAAATAAAAATAAATAACTTCCACAATAAGAAAATGGAATGAATTAAACTGCATGGACAGCAGCAAGAAGTAAACTGACCAAACTGAATAATTATAATATTAAAATGACTCCACATGAATTGGTAAATAAAATAAATAACTTCCACAATAAGAAAATGGAATGAATTAAACTGCATGGACAGCAGGAAGTAAACTGGTCAAACTGAATAATTATAATATTAAAATGACTCCACATGAACTGGTAAATAAAAATAAATAACTTCCACAATAAGAAAATGGAATGAATTAAACTGCATGGACAGCAGGAAGTAAACTGGTCAAACTGAATAATTATAATATTAAAATGACTCCACATGAACTGGTAAATAAAAATAAATATCTTCCACAATAAGAAAATGGAATGAATTAAACTGCATGGACAGCAAGAAGTAAACTGACCAAACTGAATAATTATAATATTAAAATGGCTCCACATGAACTGGTAAATAAAAATAAATAACTTCCACAATAAGAAAATGGAATGAATTAAACTGCATGGACAGCAGGAAGTAAACTGGTCAAACTGAATAATTATAATATTAAAATGACTCCACATGAATTGGTAAATAAAAATAAATAACTTCCACAATAAGAAAATGGAATGAATTAAACTGCATGGACAGCAGGAAGTAAACTGGCCAAACTGAATAATTATAATATTAAAATGACTCCACATGAACTGGTAAATAAAAATAAATAACTTCCACAATAAGAAAATGGAATGAATTAAACTGCATGGACAGCAGGAAGTAAACTGGCCAAACTGATTAATTATAATATTGAAATGACTCCACATGAACTGGTAAATAAATGAATTAAACTGCTTGGACAGCAGGAAGTAAACTGGTCAAACTGAATAATTATAATATTAAAATGACTCCACATGAACTGGTAAATAAAAATAAATAACTTCCACAATAAGAAAATGGAATGAATTAAACTGCATGGACAGCAAGAAGAAAACTGGTCAAACTGAATAATTATAATATTAAAATGACTCCACATGAACTGGTAAATAAAAATAAATAACTTCCACAATAAGAAAATGGAATGAATTAAACTGCATGGACAGCAGGAAGTAAACTGGTCAAACTGAATAATTATAATATTAAAATGACTCCACATGAACTGGTAAATAAAAATAAATAACTTCCACAATAAGAAAATGGAATGAATTAAACTGCATGGACAGCAGGAAGTAAACTGGCCAAACTGAATAATTATAATATTAAAATGACTCCACATGAACTGGTAAATAAAAATAAATAACTTCCACAATAAGAAAATGGAATGAATTAAACTGCATGGACAGCAGGAAGTAAACTGGCCAAACTGAATAATTATAATATTGAAATGACTCCACATGAATTGGTAAATTAATGAATTAAACTGCATGGACAGCAGGAAGTAAACTGGTCAAACTGAATAATTATAATATTAAAATGACTCCACATGAACTGGTAAATAAAAATAAATAACTTCCACAATAAGAAAATGGAATGAATTAAACTGCATGGACAGCAAGAAGAAAACTGTTCAAACTGAATAATTATAATATTAAAATGACTCCACATGAACTGGTAAATAAAAATAAATAACTTCCACAATAAGAAAATGGAATGAATTAAACTGCATGGACAGTAGGAAGTAAACTGGTCAAACTGAATAATTATAATATTAAAATGACTCCACATGAACTGGTAAATAAAAATAAATAACTTCCACAATAAGAAAATGGAATGAATTAAACTGCATGGACAGCAGGAAGTAAACTGGCCAAACTGAATAATTATAATATTAAAATGACTCCACATGAACTGGTAAATAAAAATAAATAACTTCCACAATAAGAAAATGGAATGAATTAAACTGCATGGACAGCAGGAAGTAAACTGGCCAAACTGAATAATTATAATATTGAAATGACTCCACATGAATTGGTAAATTAATGAATTAAACTGCATGGACAGCAGGAAGTAAACTGGTCAAACTGAATAATTATAATATTAAAATGACTCCACATGAACTGGTAAATAAAAATAAATAACTTCCACAATAAGAAAATGGAATGAATTAAACTGCATGGACAGCAGGAAGTAAACTGGTCAAACTGAATAATTATAATATTAAAATGACTCCACATGAACTGGTAAATAAAAATAAATAACTTCCACAATAAGAAAATGGAATGAATGAAACAGAATTGGACAGCAGGAAGTAAACTGGTCAAACTGAATAATTATAATATTAAAATTACTCCACATGAACTGGTAAATAAAAATAAATAACTTCCACAATAAGAAATGGAATGAATTAAACTGCATGGACAGCAAGAATTAAACTGACCAAACTGAATAATTATCATATTAAAATAACTCCACATGAATTGGTAAATAAAATAAATAACTTCCACAGTAAGAAAATGGAATGAATTAAACTGCATGGACAGCAGGAAGTAAACTGGCCAAACTGAATAATTATAATATTAAAATGACTCCACATGAATTGGTAAATAAAAATAAATAACTTCCACAATAAGAAAATGGAATGAATTAAACAGAATTGGAAAGCAGGAAGTAAACTGGTCAAACTGAATAATTATAATATTAAAATGACTCCACATGAACTGGTAAATAAAAATAAATAACTTCCACAATAAGAAAATGGAATGAATTAAACTGCATGGACAGCAGGAAGTAAACTGGTGGAACTGAATAATTTTAATATTAAAATGACTCCACATGAATTGGTAAATAAAAATAAAAAACTTCCACAGTAAGAAAATGGAATGAATTAAACTGCATGGACAGCAGGAAGTAAACTGGTGGAACTGAATAATTTTAATATTAAAATAACTCCACATGAATTGGTAAATAAAATAAATAACTTCCACAGTAAGAAAATGGAATGAATTAAACTGCATGGACAGCAGGAAGTAAACTGGCCAAACTGAATAATTATAATATTAAAATGACTCCACATGAATTGGTAAATAAAAATAAATAACTTCCACAATAAGAAAATGGAATGAATTAAACAGAATTGGAAAGCAGGAAGTAAACTGGTCAAACTGAATAATTATAATATTAAAATGACTCCACATGAACTGGTAAATAAAAATAAATAACTTCCACAATAAGAAAATGGAATGAATTAAACTGCATGGACAGCAGGAAGTAAACTGGTGGAACTGAATAATTTTAATATTAAAATGACTCCACATGAATTGGTAAATAAAAATAAAAAACTTCCACAATAAGAAAATGGAATGAATTAAACTGCATGGACAGCAGGAAGTAAACTGGTCAAACTGAATAATTATAATATTAAAATGACTCCACATGAATTGGTAAATAAAAATAAATAACTTCCACAATAAGAAAATGGAATGAATTAAACTGCATGGACAGCAGGAAGTAAACTGGCCAAACTGAATAATTATAATATTAAAATGACTCCAAATGAACTGGTAAATAAAAATAAATAACTTCCACAATAAGAAAATGGAATGAATTAAACTGCATGGACAGCAGGAAGTAAACTGGCCAAACTGATTAATTATAATATTGAAATGACTCCACATGAATTGGTAAATTAATGAATTAAACTGCTTGGACAGCAGGAAGTAAACTGGTCAAACTGAATAATTATAATATTAAAATGACTCCACATGAACTGGTAAATAAAAATAAATAACTTCCACAATAAGAAAATGGAATGAATTAAACTGCCTGGACAGCAAGAAGAAAACTGGTCCAACTGAATAATTATAATATTAAAATGACTCCACATGAACTGGTAAATAAAAATAAATAACTTCCACAATAAGAAAATGGAATGAATTAAACTGCATGGACAGCAGGAAGTAAACTGGCCAAACTGAATAATTATAATATTAAAATGACTCCACATGAACTGGTAAATAAAAATAAATAACTTCCACAATAAGAAAATGGAATGAATTAAACTGCATGGACAGCAGGAAGTAAACTGGCCAAACTGAATAATTATAATATTGAAATGACTCCACATGAATTGGTAAATTAATGAATTAAACTGCATGGACAGCAGGAAGTAAACTGGTCAAACTGAATAATTATAATATTAAAATGACTCCACATGAACTGGTAAATAAAAATAAATAACTTCCACAATAAGAAAATGGAATGAATGAAACAGAATTGGACAGCAGGAAGTAAACTGGTCAAACTGAATAATTATAATATTAAAATGACTCCACATGAATTGGTAAATAAAAATAAATAACTTCCACAATAAGAAAATGGAATGAATTAAACTGCATGGACAGCAAGAAGTAAACTGACCAAACTGAATAATTACAATATTAAAATGACTCCACATGAATTGGTAAATATAAATAAATAACTTCCACAATAAGAAAATGTAATGAATTAAACTGCATGGACAGCAGGAAGTAAACTGGTCAAATTGAATAATTATAATATTAAAATGACTCCACATGAATTGGTAAATAAAAATAAATAACTTCCACAGTAAGAAAATGGAATGAATTAAACTGCATGGACAGCAGGAAGTAAACTGGTCAAATTGAATAATTATAATATTAAAATTACTCCACATGAACTGGTAAATAAAAATAAATAACTTCCACAATAAGAAATGGAATGAATTAAACTGCATGGACAGCAAGAATTAAACTGACCAAACTGAATAATTATCATATTAAAATAACCCCACATGAATTGGTAAATAAAATAAATAACTTCCACAGTAAGAAAATGGAATGAATTAAACTATATGGACAGCAGGAAGTAAACTGGCCAAACTGAATAATTATAATATTAAAATGACTCCACATGAATTGGTAAATAAAAATAAATAACTTCCACAATAAGAAAATGGAATGAATTAAACAGAATTGGACAGCAGGAAGTAAACTGGTCAAACTGAATAATTATAATATTAAAATGACTCCACATGAACTGGTAAATAAAAATAAATAACTTCCACAATAAGAAAATGGAATGAATTAAACTGCATGGACAGCAAGAAGAAAACTGGTCAAACTGAATAATTATAATATTAAAATGACTCCACATGAACTGGTAAATAAAAATAAATAACTTCCACAATAAGAAAATGGAATGAATTAAACTGCATGGACAGCAGGAAGTAAACTGGTCAAACTGAATAATTATAATATTAAAATGACTCCACATGAACTGGTAAATAAAAATAAATAACTTCCACAATAAGAAAATGGAATGAATTAAACTGCATGGACAGCAGGAAGTAAACTGGCCAAACTGAATAATTATAATATTAAAATGACTCCACATGAACTGGTAAATAAAAATAAATAACTTCCACAATAAGAAAATGGAATGAATTAAACTGCATGGACAGCAGGAAGTAAACTGGCCAAACTGAACAATTATAATATTGAAATGACTCCACATGAATTGGTAAATTAATGAATTAAACTGCATGGACAGCAGGAAGTAAACTGGTCAAACTGAATAATTATAATATTAAAATGACTCCACATGAACTGGTAAATAAAAATAAATAACTTCCACAATAAGAAAATGGAATGAATGAAACAGAATTGGACAGCAGGAAGTAAACTGGTCAAACTGAATAATTATAATATTAAAATGACTCCACATGAATTGGTAAATAAAAATAAATAACTTCCACAATAAGAAAATGGAATGAATTAAACTGCATGGACAGCAAGAAGTAAACTGTCCAAACTGAATAATTATAATATTAAAATGACTCCACATGAATTGGTAAATATAAATAAATAACTTCCACAATAAGAAAATTTAATGAATTAAACTGCATGGACAGCAGGAAGTAAACTGGTCAAACTGAATTATTATAATATTAAAATGACTCCACATGTATTGGTAAATAAAAATAAATAACTTCCACAATAAGAAAATGGAATGAATTAAACTGCATGGACAGCAAGAATTAAACTGACCAAACTTAATAATTATAATATTAAAATGACTCCACATGAACTGGTAAATAAAAATAAATAACTTCCACAATAAGACAATGGAATGAATTCAACAGAATTGGGCAGCAGGAAGTAAACTGGTCAAACTGAATAATTATAATATTAAAATGACTCCACATGAACTGGTAAATAAAAATAAATAACTTCCACAATAAGAAAATGGAATGAATTAAACTGCATGGACAGCAAGAAGTAAACTGGTCAAACTGAATAATTATAATATTAAAATGACTCCACATGAACTGGTGAATAAAAATAAATAACTTCCACAATAAGAAAATGGAATGAATTAAACTGCATGGACAGCAGGAAGTAAACTGGTCAAACTGAATAATTATAATATTAAAATGACTCCACATGAATTGGTAAATAAAAATAAATAACTTCCACAATAAGAAAATGGAATGAATTAAACTGCTTGGACAGCAGGAAGTAAACTGGTCAAACTGAATAATTATAATATTAAAATGACTCCACATGAACTGGTAAATAAAAATAAATAACTTCCACAATAAGAAAATGGAATGAATTAAACTGCCTGGACAGCAAGAAGAAAACTGGTCCAACTGAATAATTATAATATTAAAATGACTCCACATGAACTGGTAAATAAAAATAAATAACTTCCACAATAAGAAAATGGAATGAATTAAACTGCATGGACAGCAGGAAGTAAACTGGCCAAACTGAATAATTATAATATTAAAATGACTCCACATGAACTGGTAAATAAAAATAAATAACTTCCACAATAAGAAAATGGAATGAATTAAACTGCATGGACAGCAGGAAGTAAACTGGCCAAACTGAATAATTATAATATTAAAATGACTCCACATGAATTGGTAAATTAATGAATTAAACTGCATGGACAGCAGGAAGTAAACTGGTCAAACTGAATAATTATAATATTAAAATGACTCCACATGAACTGGTAAATAAAAATAAATAACTTCCACAATAAGAAAATGGAATGAATGAAACAGAATTGGACAGCAGGAAGTAAACTGGTCAAACTGAATAATTATAATATTAAAATGACTCCACATGAATTGGTAAATAAAAATAAATAACTTCCACAATAAGAAAATGGAATGAATTAAACTGCATGGACAGCAAGAAGTAAACTGACCAAACTGAATAATTACAATATTAAAATGACTCCACATGAATTGGTAAATATAAATAAATAACTTCCACAATAAGAAAATTTAATGAATTAAACTGCATGGACAGCAGGAAGTAAGCTGGTCAAATTGAATAATTATAATATTAAAATGACTCCACATGAATTGGTAAATAAAATAAATAACTTCCACAGTAAGAAAATGGAATGAATTAAACTGCATGGACAGCAGGAAGTAAACTGGTCAAATTGAATAATTATAATATTAAAATGACTCCACATGAATTGGTAAATAAAAATAAATAACTTCCACAATAAGAAAATGGAATGAATTAAACAGAATTGGACAGCAGGAAGTAAACTGGTCAAACTGAATAATTATAATATTAAAATGACTCCACATGAACTGGTAAATAAAAATAAATAACTTCCACAATAAGAAAATGGAATGAATTAAACTGCATGGACAGCAAGAAGAAAACTGGTCAAACTGAATAATTATAATATTAAAATGACTCCACATGAACTGGTAAATAAAAATAAATAACTTCCACAATAAGAAAATGGAATGAATTAAACTGCATGGACAGCAGGAAGTAAACTGGTCAAACTGAATAATTATAATATTAAAATGACTCCACATGAACTGGTAAATAAAAATAAATAACTTCCACAATAAGAAAATGGAATGAATTAAACTGCATGGACAGCAGGAAGTAAACTGGCCAAACTGAATAATTATAATATTAAAATGACTCCACATGAACTGGTAAATAAAAATAAATAACTTCCAAAATAAGAAAATGGAATGAATTAAACTGCATGGACAGCAGGAAGTAAACTGGCCAAACTGAATAATTATAATATTAAAATGACTCCACATGAACTGGTAAATAAAAATAAATAACTTCCACAATAAGAAAATGGAATGAATTAAACTGCATGGACAGCAAGAAGAAAACTGTTCAAACTGAATAATTATAATATTAAAATGACTCCACATGAACTGGTAAATAAAAATAAATAACTTCCACAATAAGAAAATGGAATGAATTAAACTGCATGGACAGCAGGAAGTAAACTGGCCAAACTGAATAATTATAATATTGAAATGACTCCACATGAATTGGTAAATTAATGAATTAAACTGCATGGACAGCAGGAAGTAAACTGGTCAAACTGAATAATTATAATATTAAAATGACTCCACATGAACTGGTAAATAAAAATAAATAACTTCCACAATAAGAAAATGGAATGAATTAAACTGCATGGACAGCAGGAAGTAAACTGGTCAAACTGAATAATTATAATATTAAAATGACTCCACATGAACTGGTAAATAAAAATAAATAACTTCCACAATAAGAAAATGGAATGAATGAAACAGAATTGGACAGCAGGAAGTAAACTGGTCAAACTGAATAATTATAATATTAAAATTACTCCACATGAACTGGTAAATAAAAATAAATAACTTCCACAATAAGAAATGGAATGAATTAAACTGCATGGACAGCAAGAATTAAACTGACCAAACTGAATAATTATCATATTAAAATAACTCCACATGAATTGGTAAATAAAATAAATAACTTCCACAGTAAGAAAATGGAATGAATTAAACTGCATGGACAGCAGGAAGTAAACTGGCCAAACTGAATAATTATAATATTAAAATGACTCCACATGAATTGGTAAATAAAAATAAATAACTTCCACAATAAGAAAATGGAATGAATTAAACAGAATTGGAAAGCAGGAAGTAAACTGGTCAAACTGAATAATTATAATATTAAAATGACTCCACATGAACTGGTAAATAAAAATAAATAACTTCCACAATAAGAAAATGGAATGAATTAAACTGCATGGACAGCAGGAAGTAAACTGGTGGAACTGAATAATTTTAATATTAAAATGACTCCACATGAATTGGTAAATAAAAATAAAAAACTTCCACAATAAGAAAATGGAATGAATTAAACTGCATGGACAGCGAGAAGTAAACTGGTCAAACTGAACAATTATAATATTAAAATGACTCCACATGAACTGGTAAATAAAAATAAATAACTTCCACAATAAGAAAATGGAATGAATTAAACTGCATGGACAGCAGGAAGTAAACTGGTCAAACTGAATAATTATAATATTAAAATGACTCCACATGAACTGGTGAATAAAAATAAATAACTTCCACAATAAGAAAATGGAATGAATTAAACTGCATGGACAGCAGGAAGTAAACTGGTCAAACTGAATAATTATAATATTAAAATGACTCCACATGAATTGGTAAATAAAAATAAATAACTTCCACAATAAGAAAATGGAATGAATTAAACTGCATGGACAGCAGGAAGTAAACTGGCCAAACTGAATAATTATAATATTAAAATGACTCCAAATGAACTGGTAAATAAAAATAAATAACTTCCACAATAAGAAAATGGAATGAATTAAACTGCATGGACAGCAGGAAGTAAACTGGCCAAACTGATTAATTATAATATTGAAATGACTCCACATGAATTGGTAAATTAATGAATTAAACTGCTTGGACAGCAGGAAGTAAACTGGTCAAACTGAATAATTATAATATTAAAATGACTCCACATGAACTGGTAAATAAAAATAAATAACTTCCACAATAAGAAAATGGAATGAATTAAACTGCCTGGACAGCAAGAAGAAAACTGGTCCAACTGAATAATTATAATATTAAAATGACTCCACATGAACTGGTAAATAAAAATAAATAACTTCCACAATAAGAAAATGGAATGAATTAAACTGCATGGACAGCAGGAAGTAAACTGGCCAAACTGAATAATTATAATATTAAAATGACTCCACATGAACTGGTAAATAAAAATAAATAACTTCCACAATAAGAAAATGGAATGAATTAAACTGCATGGACAGCAGGAAGTAAACTGGCCAAACTGAATAATTATAATATTGAAATGACTCCACATGAATTGGTAAATTAATGAATTAAACTGCATGGACAGCAGGAAGTAAACTGGTCAAACTGAATAATTATAATATTAAAATGACTCCACATGAACTGGTAAATAAAAATAAATAACTTCCACAATAAGAAAATGGAATGAATGAAACAGAATTGGACAGCAGGAAGTAAACTGGTCAAACTGAATAATTATAATATTAAAATGACTCCACATGAATTGGTAAATAAAAATAAATAACTTCCACAATAAGAAAATGGAATGAATTAAACTGCATGGACAGCAAGAAGTAAACTGACCAAACTGAATAATTACAATATTAAAATGACTCCACATGAATTGGTAAATATAAATAAATAACTTCCACAATAAGAAAATGTAATGAATTAAACTGCATGGACAGCAGGAAGTAAACTGGTCAAATTGAATAATTATAATATTAAAATGACTCCACATGAATTGGTAAATAAAAATAAATAACTTCCACAGTAAGAAAATGGAATGAATTAAACTGCATGGACAGCAGGAAGTAAACTGGTCAAATTGAATAATTATAATATTAAAATTACTCCACATGAACTGGTAAATAAAAATAAATAACTTCCACAATAAGAAATGGAATGAATTAAACTGCATGGACAGCAAGAATTAAACTGACCAAACTGAATAATTATCATATTAAAATAACCCCACATGAATTGGTAAATAAAATAAATAACTTCCACAGTAAGAAAATGGAATGAATTAAACTGCATGGACAGCAGGAAGTAAACTGGCCAAACTGAATAATTATAATATTAAAATGACTCCACATGAATTGGTAAATAAAAATAAATAACTTCCACAATAAGAAAATGGAATGAATTAAACAGAATTGGACAGCAGGAAGTAAACTGGTCAAACTGAATAATTATAATATTAAAATGACTCCACATGAACTGGTAAATAAAAATAAATAACTTCCACAATAAGAAAATGGAATGAATTAAACTGCATGGAGAGCAAGAAGAAAACTGGTCAAACTGAATAATTATAATATTAAAATGACTCCACATGAACTGGTAAATAAAAATAAATAACTTCCACAATAAGAAAATGGAATGAATTAAACTGCATGGACAGCAGGAAGTAAACTGGTCAAACTGAATAATTATAATATTAAAATGACTCCACATGAACTGGTAAATAAAAATAAATAACTTCCACAATAAGAAAATGGAATGAATTAAACTGCATGGACAGCAGGAAGTAAACTGGCCAAACTGAATAATTATAATATTAAAATGACTCCACATGAACTGGTAAATAAAAATAAATAACTTCCACAATAAGAAAATGGAATGAATTAAACTGCATGGACAGCAGGAAGTAAACTGGCCAAACTGAATAATTATAATATTGAAATGACTCCACATGAATTGGTAAATTAATGAATTAAACTGCATGGACAGCAGGAAGTAAACTGGTCAAACTGAATAATTATAATATTAAAATGACTCCACATGAACTGGTAAATAAAAATAAATAACTTCCACAATAAGAAAATGGAATGAATGAAACAGAATTGGACAGCAGGAAGTAAACTGGTCAAACTGAATAATTATAATATTAAAATGACTCCACATGAATTGGTAAATAAAAATAAATAACTTCCACAATAAGAAAATGGAATGAATTAAACTGCATGGACAGCAAGAAGTAAACTGTCCAAACTGAATAATTATAATATTAAAATGACTCCACATGAATTGGTAAATATAAATAAATAACTTCCACAATAAGAAAATTTAATGAATTAAACTGCATGGACAGCAGGAAGTAAACTGGTCAAACTGAATTATTATAATATTAAAATGACTCCACATGTATTGGTAAATAAAAATAAATAACTTCCACAATAAGAAAATGGAATGAATTAAACTGCATGGACAGCAAGAATTAAACTGACCAAACTTAATAATTATAATATTAAAATGACTCCACATGAACTGGTAAATAAAAATAAATAACTTCCACAATAAGACAATGGAATGAATTCAACAGAATTGGGCAGCAGGAAGTAAACTGGTCAAACTGAATAATTATAATATTAAAATGACTCCACATGAACTGGTAAATAAAAATAAATAACTTCCACAATAAGAAAATGGAATGAATTAAACTGCATGGACAGCAAGAAGTAAACTGGTCAAACTGAATAATTATAATATTAAAATGACTCCACATGAACTGGTGAATAAAAATAAATAACTTCCACAATAAGAAAATGGAATGAATTAAACTGCATGGACAGCAGGAAGTAAACTGGTCAAACTGAATAATTATAATATTAAAATGACTCCACATGAATTGGTAAATAAAAATAAATAACTTCCACAATAAGAAAATGGAATGAATTAAACTGCTTGGACAGCAGGAAGTAAACTGGTCAAACTGAATAATTATAATATTAAAATGACTCCACATGAACTGGTAAATAAAAATAAATAACTTCCACAATAAGAAAATGGAATGAATTAAACTGCCTGGACAGCAAGAAGAAAACTGGTCCAACTGAATAATTATAATATTAAAATGACTCCACATGAACTGGTAAATAAAAATAAATAACTTCCACAATAAGAAAATGGAATGAATTAAACTGCATGGACAGCAGGAAGTAAACTGGCCAAACTGAATAATTATAATATTAAAATGACTCCACATGAACTGGTAAATAAAAATAAATAACTTCCACAATAAGAAAATGGAATGAATTAAACTGCATGGACAGCAGGAAGTAAACTGGCCAAACTGAATAATTATAATATTAAAATGACTCCACATGAACTGGTAAATATAAATAAATAACTTCCACAATAAGAAAATTTAATGAATTAAACTGCATGGACAGCAGGAAGTAAGCTGGTCAAATTGAATAATTATAATATTAAAATGACTCCACATGAATTGGTAAATAAAATAAATAACTTCCACAGTAAGAAAATGGAATGAATTAAACTGCATGGACAGCAGGAAGTAAACTGGTCAAATTGAATAATTATAATATTAAAATGACTCCACATGAATTGGTAAATAAAAATAAATAACTTCCACAATAAGAAAATGGAATGAATTAAACAGAATTGGACAGCAGGAAGTAAACTGGTCAAACTGAATAATTATAATATTAAAATGACTCCACATGAACTGGTAAATAAAAATAAATAACTTCCACAATAAGAAAATGGAATGAATTAAACTGCATGGACAGCAAGAAGAAAACTGGTCAAACTGAATAATTATAATATTAAAATGACTCCACATGAACTGGTAAATAAAAATAAATAACTTCCACAATAAGAAAATGGAATGAATTAAACTGCATGGACAGCAGGAAGTAAACTGGTCAAACTGAATAATTATAATATTAAAATGACTCCACATGAACTGGTAAATAAAAATAAATAACTTCCACAATAAGAAAATGGAATGAATTAAACTGCATGGACAGCAGGAAGTAAACTGGCCAAACTGAATAATTATAATATTAAAATGACTCCACATGAACTGGTAAATAAAAATAAATAACTTCCAAAATAAGAAAATGGAATGAATTAAACTGCATGGACAGCAGGAAGTAAACTGGCCAAACTGAATAATTATAATATTGAAATGACTCCACATGAATTGGTAAATTAATGAATTAAACTGCATGGACAGCAGGAAGTAAACTGGTCAAACTGAATAATTATAATATTAAAATGACTCCACATGAACTGGTAAATAAAAATAAATAACTTCCACAATAAGAAAATGGAATGAATGAAACAGAATTGGACAGCAGGAAGTAAACTGGTCAAACTGAATAATTATAATATTAAAATGACTCCACATGAATTGGTAAATAAAAATAAATAACTTCCACAATAAGAAAATGGAATGAATTAAACTGCATGGACAGCAAGAAGTAAACTGACCAAACTGAATAATTATAATATTAAAATGACTCCACATGAATTGGTAAATATAAATAAATAACTTCCACAATAAGAAAATTTAATGAATTAAACTGCATGGACAGCAGGAAGTAAACTGGTCAAACTGAATTATTATAATATTAAAATGACTCCACATGTATTGGTAAATAAAAATAAATAACTTCCACAATAAGAAAATGGAATGAATTAAACTGCATGGACAGCAAGAATTAAACTGACCAAACTTAATAATTATAATATTAAAATGACTCCACATGAACCGGTAAATAAAAATAAATAACTTCCACAATAAGACAATGGAATGAATTAAACAGAATTGGGCAGCAGGAAGTAAACTGGTCAAACTGAATAATTATAATATTAAAATGACTCCACATGAACTGGTAAATAAAAATAAATAACTTCCACAATAAGAAAATGGAATGAATTAAACTGCATGGACAGCAAGAAGTAAACTGGTCAAACTGAATAATTATAATATTAAAATGACTCCACATGAACTGGTAAATAAAAATAAATAACTTCCACAATAAGAAAATTTAACGAATTAAACTGCATGGACAGCAGGAAGTAAACTGGTCAAACTGAATAATTATATATTTAAAATGACTCCACATGAACTGGTAAATAAAATAAAAAACTACCACAATAAGAAAATGGAATGAATTAAACTGCATGGACAGCAGGAAGTAAACTGGTCAAACTGAATAATGATAATATTAACATGACTCCACATGAACTGGTAAATAAAAATAAATAACTTCCACAATAAGAAAATGGAATGAATTAAACTGCATGGACAGCAGGAAATAAACTGGCCAAACTGAATAATTATAATATTAAAATGACTCCACATGAGCTGGTAAATAAAAATAAATAACTTCCACAATAAGAAAATGGAATGAATTAAACTGCATGGACAGCAGGAAGTAAACTGGTCAAACTGAATAATTATAATATTAAAATGACTCCACATGAACTGGTAAATAAAAATAAATAACTTCCACAATAAGAAAATGGAATGAATTAAACTGCATGGACAGCAAGAAGTAAACTGACCAAACTGAATAATTATAATATTAAAATGGCTCCACATGAACTGGTAAATAAAAATAAATAACTTCCACAATAAGAAAATGGAATGAATTAAACTGCATGGACAGCAGGAAGTAAACTGGCCAAACTGAATAATTATAATATTAAAATGACTCCACATGAACTGGTAAATAAAAATAAATAACTTCCAAAATAAGAAAATGGAATGAATTAAACTGCATGGACAGCAGGAAGTAAACTGGCCAAACTGAATAATTATAATATTGAAATGACTCCACATGAATTGGTAAATTAATGAATTAAACTGCATGGACAGCAGGAAGTAAACTGGTCAAACTGAATAATTATAATATTAAAATGACTCCACATGAACTGGTAAATAAAAATAAATAACTTCCACAATAAGAAAATGGAATGAATGAAACAGAATTGGACAGCAGGAAGTAAACTGGTCAAACTGAATAATTATAATATTAAAATGACTCCACATGAATTGGTAAATAAAAATAAATAACTTCCACAATAAGAAAATGGAATGAATTAAACTGCATGGACAGCAAGAAGTAAACTGACCAAACTGAATAATTATAATATTAAAATGACTCCACATGAATTGGTAAATATAAATAAATAACTTCCACAATAAGAAAATTTAATGAATTAAACTGCATGGACAGCAGGAAGTAAACTGGTCAAACTGAATTATTATAATATTAAAATGACTCCACATGTATTGGTAAATAAAAATAAATAACTTCCACAATAAGAAAATGGAATGAATTAAACTGCATGGACAGCAAGAATTAAACTGACCAAACTTAATAATTATAATATTAAAATGACTCCACATGAACCGGTAAATAAAAATAAATAACTTCCACAATAAGACAATGGAATGAATTAAACAGAATTGGGCAGCAGGAAGTAAACTGGTCAAACTGAATAATTATAATATTAAAATGACTCCACATGAACTGGTAAATAAAAATAAATAACTTCCACAATAAGAAAATGGAATGAATTAAACTGCATGGACAGCAAGAAGTAAACTGGTCAAACTGAATAATTATAATATTAAAATGACTCCACATGAACTGGTAAATAAAAATAAATAACTTCCACAATAAGAAAATTTAACGAATTAAACTGCATGGACAGCAGGAAGTAAACTGGTCAAACTGAATAATTATATATTTAAAATGACTCCACATGAACTGGTAAATAAAATAAAAAACTACCACAATAAGAAAATGGAATGAATTAAACTGCATGGACAGCAGGAAGTAAACTGGTCAAACTGAATAATGATAATATTAACATGACTCCACATGAACTGGTAAATAAAAATAAATAACTTCCACAATAAGAAAATGGAATGAATTAAACTGCATGGACAGCAGGAAATAAACTGGCCAAACTGAATAATTATAATATTAAAATGACTCCACATGAACTGGTAAATAAAAATAAATAACTTCCACAATAAGAAAATGGAATGAATTAAACTGCATGGACAGCAGGAAGTAAACTGGTCAAACTGAATAATTATAATATTAAAATGACTCCACATGAACTGGTAAATAAAAATAAATAACTTCCACAATAAGAAAATGGAATGAATTAAACTGCATGGACAGCAAGAAGTAAACTGACCAAACTGAATAATTATAATATTAAAATGGCTCCACATGAACTGGTAAATAAAAATAAATAACTTCCACAATAAGAAAATGGAATGAATTAAACTGCATGGACAGCAGGAAGTAAACTGGCCAAACTGATTAATTATAATATTAAAATGACTGCACATGAATTGGTAAATAAAAATAAATAACTTCCACAACAAGAAAATGGAATGAATTAAACTGCATGGACAGCAGGAAGTAAACTGGTCAAACTGAATAATTATAATATTAAAATGACTCCACATGAATTGGTAAATATAAATAAATAACTTCCACAATAAGAAAATTTAATGAATTAAACTGCATGGACAGCAGGAAGTAAACTGGTCAAACTGAATTATTATAATATTAAAATGACTCCACATGTATTGGTAAATAAAAATAAATAACTTCCACAATAAGAAAATGGAATGAATTAAACTGCATGGACAGTAAGAATTAAACTGACCAAACTTAATAATTATAATATTAAAATGACTCCACATGAACTGGTAAATAAAAATAAATAACTTCCACAATAAGACAATGGAATGAATTAAACAGAATTGGGCAGCAGGAAGTAAACTGGTCAAACTGAATAATTATAATATTAAAATGACTCCACATGAACTGGTAAATAAAAATAAATAACTTCCACAATAAGAAAATGGAATGAATTAAACTGCATGGACAGCAAAAATTAAACTGACCAAACTGAATAATTATAATATTAAAATAACTCCACATGAATTGGTAAATAAAAATAATTACTTCCACAATAAGAAAATGGAATGAATTAAACTGCATGGACAGCAAGAAGTAAACTGACCAAACTGAATAATTATAATATTAAAATGACTCCACATGAACTGGTAAATAAAAATAAATAACTTCCACAATAAGAAAATTTAACGAATTAAACTGCATGGACAGCAGGAAGTAAACTGGTCAAACTGAATAGTTATATATTTAAAATGACTCCACATGAACTGGTAAATAAAAATAAATAACTACCACAATAAGAAAATGGAATGAATTAAACTGCATGGACAGCAGGAAGTAAACTGGTCAAACTGAATGATGATAATATTAACATGACTCCTCATGAACTGGTAAATAAAAATAAATAACTTCCACAATAAGAAAATGGAATGAATTAAACTGCATGGACAGCAGGAAATAAACTGGCCAAACTGAATAATTATAATATTAAAATGACTCCACATGAACTGGTAAATAAAAATAAATAACTTCCACAATAAGAAAATTTAATGAATTAAACTGCATGGACAGCAGGAAGTAAACTGGTCAAACTGAATAATTATAATATTAAAATGACCCCACATGAACTGGTAAATAAAAATAAATAACTTCCACAATATGAAAATGGAATGAATTAAACTGCATGGACAGCAGGAAGTAAACTGGTCAAACTGAATAATTATAATATTAAAATGACTCCACATGAACTGGTAAATAAAAATAAATAACTTCCACAATAAGAAAATGGAATGAATTAAACTGCATGGACAGCAAGAAGTAAACTGACCAAACTGAATAATTATAATATTAAAATGGCTCCACATGAACTGGTAAATAAAAATAAATAACTTCCACAATAAGAAAATGGAATGAATTAAACTGCATGGACAGCAGGAAGTAAACTGGCCAAACTGATTAATTATAATATTAAAATGACTGCACATGAATTGGTAAATAAAAATAAATAACTTCCACAATAAGAAAATGGAATGAATTAAACTGCATGGACAGCAGGAAGTAAACTGGTCAAACTGAATAATTATAATATTAAAATGGCTCCACATGAATTGGTAAATAAAAATAAATAACTTCCACAATAAGAAAATGGAATGAATTAAACTGCATGGACAGCAGGAAGTAAACTGGTCAAACTGAATAATTATAATATTAAAATGACTCCACATGAACTGGTAAATATAAATAAATAACTTCCACAATAAGAAAATGGAATGAATTAAACTGCATGGACAGCAGGAAGTAAACTGGTCAAACTGAATAATTATAATATTAAAATGACTCCACATGAACTGGTAAACAAAAATAAATAACTTCCACAATAAGAAAATGGAATGAATTAAACTGCATGGACAACAAGAAGTAAACTGACCAAACTGAATAATTATAATATTAAAATGACTCCACATGAACTGGTAAATAAAAATAAATAACTTCCACAATAAGAAAATTTAACGAATTAAACTGCATGGACAGCAGGAAGTAAACTGGTCAAACTGAATAATTATATATTTAAAATGACTCCACATGAACTGGTAAATAAAAATAAATAACTACCACAATAAGAAAATGGAATGAATTAAACTGCATGGACAGCAGGAAGTAAACTGGTCAAACTGAATGATGATAATATTAACATGACTCCTCATGAACTGGTAAATAAAAATAAATAACTTCCACAATAAGAAAATGGAATGAATTAAACTGCATGGACAGCAGGAAATAAACTGGCCAAACTGAATAATTATAATATTAAAATGACTCCACATGAACTGGTAAATAAAAATAAATAACTTCCACAATAAGAAAATTTAATGAATTAAACTGCATGGACAGCAGGAAGTAAACTGGTCAAACTGAATAATTATAATATTAAAATGACTCCACATGAACTGGTAAATAAAAATAAATAACTTCCACAATAAGAAAATGGAATGAATTAAACTGCATGGACAGCAGGAAGTAAACTGGTCAAACTGAATAATTATATATTTAAAATGACTCCACATGAACTGGTAAATAAAAATAAATAACTTCCACAATAAGAAAATGGAATGAATTAAACTGCATGGACAGCAAGAAGTAAACTGACCAAACTGAATAATTATAATATTAAAATGGCTCCACATGAACTGGTAAATAAAAATAAATAACTTCCACAATAAGAAAATGGAATGAATTAAACTGCATGGACAGCAGGAAGTAAACTGGCCAAACTGATTAATTATAATATTAAAATGACTGCACATGAATTGGTAAATAAAAATAAATAACTTCCACAATAAGAAAATGGAATGAATTAAACTGCATGGACAGCAGGAAGTAAACTGGTCAAACTGAATAATTACAATATTAAAATGACTCCTCATGAACTGGTAAATAAAAATAAATAACTTCCACAATAAGAAAATGGAATGAATTAAACTGCATGGACAGCAAAAATTAAACTGACCAAACTGAATAATTATAATATTAAAATAACTCCACATGAACTGGTAAATAAAAATAATTACTTCCACAATAAGAAAATGGAATGAATTAAACTGCATGGACAGCAAGAAGTAAACTGACCAAACTGAATAATTATAATATTAAAATGACTCCACATGAATTGGTAAATAAAAATAAATAACTTCCACAATAAGAAAATGGAATGAATTAAACTGCATGGACAACAGGAAGTAAACTGGTCAAACTGAATAATTATAATATTAAAATGACTCCACATGAACTGGTAAATATAAATAAATAACTTCCACAATAAGAAAATGGAATGAATTAAACTGCATGGACAGCAGGAAGTAAACTGGTCAAACTGAATAATTATAATATTAAAATGACTCCACATGAACTGGTAAATAAAAATAAATAACTTCCACAATAAGAAAATGGAATGAATTAAACTGCATGGACAGCAAGAAGTAAACTGGTCAAACTGAATAATTATATATTTAAAATGACTCCACATGAACTGGTAAATAAAAATAAATAACTACCACAATAAGAAAATGGAATGAATTAAACTGCATGGACAGCAGGAAGTAAACTGGTCAAACTGAATGATGATAATATTAACATGACTCCTCATGAACTGGTAAATAAAAATAAATAACTTCCACAATAAGAAAATGGAATGAATTAAACTGCATGGACAGCAGGGAATAAACTGGCCAAACTAAATAATTATAATATTAAAATGACTCCACATGAACTGGTAAATAAAAATAAATAACTTCCACAATAAGAAAATTTAATGAATTAAACTGCATGGACAGCAGGAAGTAAACTGGTCAAACTGAATAATTATAATATTAAAATGACTCCACATGAACTGGTAAATAAAAATAAATAACTTCCACAATAAGAAAATGGAATGAATTAAACTGCATGGACAGCAGGAAGTAAACTGGTCAAACTGAATAATTATAATATTAAAATGACTCCACATGAACTGGTAAATAAAAATAAATAACTTCCACAATAAGAAAATGGAATGAATTAAACTGCATGGACAGCAAGAAGTAAACTGACCAAACTGAATAATTATAATATTAAAATGGCTCCACATGAACTGGTAAATAAAAATAAATAACTTCCACAATAAGAAAATGGAATGAATTAAACTGCATGGACAGCAGGAAGTAAACTGGTCAAACTGATTAATTATAATATTAAAATGACTGCACATGAATTGGTAAATAAAAATAAATAACTTCCACAATAAGAAAATGGAATGAATTAAACTGCATGGACAGCAGGAAGTAAACTGGTCAAACTGAATAATTATAATATTAAAATGACTCCACATGAACTGGTAAATAAAAATAAATAACTTCCACAATAAGAAAATGGAATGAATTAAACTGCATGGACAGCAGGAAGTAAACTGGTCAAACTGAATAATTATAATATTAAAATGGCTCCACATGAATTGGTAAATAAAAATAAATAACTTCCACAATAAGAAAATGGAATGAATTAAACTGCATGGGCAGCAAGAAGTAAACTGACCAAACTTAATAATTATAATATTAAAATGACTCCACATGAACTGGTAAATAAAATAAATAACTTCCACAGTAAGAAAATGGAATGAATTAAACTGCATGGACAGCAGGAAATAAACTGGTCAAACTGAATAATTATAATATTAAAATGACTCCACATGAACTGGTAAATAAAAATAAATAACTTCCACAATAAGAAAATGGAATGAATTAAACTGCATGGACAGCAGGAAGTAAACTGGTCAAACTGAATAATTATAATATTAAAATGACTCCACATGAACTGGTAAATATAAATAAATAACTTCCACAATAAGAAAATGGAATGAATTAAACTGCATGGACAGCAGGAAGTAAACTGGTCAAACTGAATAATTATAATATTAAAATGACTCCACATGAACTGGTAAACAAAAATAAATAACTTCCACAATAAGAAAATGGAATGAATTAAACTGCATGGACAGCAAGAAGTAAACTGACCAAACTGAATAATTATAATATTAAAATGACTCCACATGAACTGGTAAATAAAAATAAATAACTTCCACAATAAGAAAATTTAACGAATTAAACTGCATGGACAGCAGGAAGTAAACTGGTCAAACTGAATAATTATATATTTAAAATGACTCCACATGAACTGGTAAATAAAAATAAATAACTACCACAATAAGAAAATGGAATGAATTAAACTGCATGGACAGCAGGAAGTAAACTGGTCAAACTGAATGATGATAATATTAACATGACTCCTCATGAACTGGTAAATAAAAATAAATAACTTCCACAATAAGAAAATGGAATGAATTAAACTGCATGGACAGCAGGAAGTAAACTGGCCAAACTGAATAATTATAATATTAAAATGACTCCACATGAACTGGTAAATAAAAATAAATAACTTCCACAATAAGAAAATTTAATGAATTAAACTGCATGGACAGCAGGAAGTAAACTGGTCAAACTGAATAATTATAATATTAAAATGACTCCACATGAACTGGTAAATAAAAATAAATAACTTCCACAATAAGAAAATGGAATGAATTAAACTGCATGGACAGCAGGAAGTAAACTGGTCAAACTGAATAATTATAATATTAAAATGACTCCACATGAACTGGTAAATATAAATAAATAACTTCCACAATAAGAAAATGGAATGAATTAAACTGCATGGACAGCAGGAAGTAAACTGGTCAAACTGAATAATTATAATATTAAAATGACTCCACATGAACTGGTAAACAAAAATAAATAACTTCCACAATAAGAAAATGGAATGAATTAAACTGCATGGACAGCAAGAAGTAAACTGACCAAACTGAATAATTATAATATTAAAATGACTCCACATGAACTGGTAAATAAAAATAAATAACTTCCACAATAAGAAAATTTAACGAATTAAACTGCATGGACAGCAGGAAGTAAACTGGTCAAACTGAATAATTATATATTTAAAATGACTCCACATGAACTGGTAAATAAAAATAAATAACTACCACAATAAGAAAATGGAATGAATTAAACTGCATGGACAGCAGGAAGTAAACTGGTCAAACTGAATGATGATAATATTAACATGACTCCTCATGAACTGGTAAATAAAAATAAATAACTTCCACAATAAGAAAATGGAATGAATTAAACTGCATGGACAGCAGGAAGTAAACTGGCCAAACTGAATAATTATAATATTAAAATGACTCCACATGAACTGGTAAATAAAAATAAATAACTTCCACAATAAGAAAATTTAATGAATTAAACTGCATGGACAGCAGGAAGTAAACTGGTCAAACTGAATAATTATAATATTAAAATGACTCCACATGAACTGGTAAATAAAAATAAATAACTTCCACAATAAGAAAATGGAATGAATTAAACTGCATGGACAGCAGGAAATAAACTGGTCAAACTGAATAATTATAATATTAAAATGACTCCACATGAACTGGTAAATAAAAATAAATAACTTCCACAATAAGAAAATGGAATGAATTAAACTGCATGGACAGCAAGAAGTAAACTGACCAAACTGAATAATTATAATATTAAAATGGCTCCACATGAACTGGTAAATAAAAATAAATAACTTCCACAATAAGAAAATGGAATGAATTAAACTGCATGGACAGCAGGAAGTAAACTGGTCAAACTGAATAATTATAATATTAAAATGACTCCACATGAACTGGTAAACAAAAATAAATAACTTCCACAATAAGAAAATGGAATGAATTAAACTGCATGGACAGCAAGAAGTAAACTGACCAAACTGAATAATTATAATATTAAAATGACTCCACATGAACTGGTAAATAAAAATAAATAACTTCCACAATAAGAAAATTTAACGAATTAAACTGCATGGACAGCAGGAAGTAAACTGGTCAAACTGAATAATTATATATTTAAAATGACTCCACATGAACTGGTAAATAAAAATAAATAACTACCACAATAAGAAAATGGAATGAATTAAACTGCATGGACAGCAGGAAGTAAACTGGTCAAACTGAATGATGATAATATTAACATGACTCCTCATGAACTGGTAAATAAAAATAAATAACTTCCACAATAAGAAAATGGAATGAATTAAACTGCATGGACAGCAGGAAATAAACTGGCCGAACTGAATAATTATAATATTAAAATGACTCCACATGAACTGGTAAATAAAAATAAATAACTTCCACAATAAGAAAATTTAATGAATTAAACTGCATGGACAGCAGGAAGTAAACTGGTCAAACTGAATAATTATAATATTAAAATGACTCCACATGAACTGGTAAATAAGAATAAATAACTTCCACAATAAGAAAATGGAATGAATTAAACTGCATGGACAGCAGGAAGTAAACTGGTCAAACTGAATAATTATAATATTAAAATGACTCCACATGAACTGGTAAATAAAAATAAATAACTTCCACAATAAGAAAATGGAATGAATTAAACTGCATGGACAGCAAGAAGTAAACTGACCAAACTGAATAATTATAATATTAAAATGGCTCCACATGAACTGGTAAATAAAAATAAATAACTTCCACAATAAGAAAATGGAATGAATTAAACTGCATGGACAGCAGGAAGTAAACTGGCCAAACTGATTAATTATAATATTAAAATGACTGCACATGAATTGGTAAATAAAAATAAATAACTTCCACAATAAGAAAATGGAATGAATTAAACTGCATGGACAGCAGGAAGTAAACTGGTCAAACTGAATAATTATAATATTAAAATGACTCCACATGAACTGGTAAATAAAAATAAATAACTTCCACAATAAGAAAATGGAATGAATTAAACTGCATGGACAGCAGGAAGTAAACTGGTCAAACTGAATAATTATAATATTAAAATGGCTCCACATGAATTGGTAAATAAAAATAAATAACTTCCACAATAAGAAAATGGAATGAATTAAACTGCATGGACAGCAAAAATTAAACTGACCAAACTGAATAATTATAATATTAAAATAACTCCACATGAACTGGTAAATAAAAATAATTACTTCCACAATAAGAAAATGGAATGAATTAAACTGCATGGACAGCAAGAAGTAAACTGACCAAACTGAATAATTATAATATTAAAATGACTCCACATGAATTGGTAAATAAAAAAAAATAACTTCCACAATAAGAAAATGGAATGAATTAAACTGCATGGACAACAGGAAGTAAACTGGTCAAACTGAATAATTATAATATTAAAATGACTCCACATGAACTGGTAAATATAAATAAATAACTTCCACAATAAGAAAATGGAATGAATTAAACTGCATGGACAGCAGGAAGTAAACTGGTCAAACTGAATAATTATAATATTAAAATGACTCCACATGAACTGGTAAATAAAAATAAATAACTTCCACAATAAGAAAATGGAATGAATTAAACTGCATGGACAGCAAGAAGTAAACTGGTCAAACTGAATAATTATATATTTAAAATGACTCCACATGAACTGGTAAATAAAAATAAATAACTACCACAATAAGAAAATGGAATGAATTAAACTGCATGGACAGCAGGAAGTAAACTGGTCAAACTGAATGATGATAATATTAACATGACTCCTCATGAACTGGTAAATAAAAATAAATAACTTCCACAATAAGAAAATGGAATGAATTAAACTGCATGGACAGCAGGAAATAAACTGGTCAAACTGAATAATTATAATATTAAAATGACTCCACATGAACTGGTAAATAAAAATAAATAACTTCCACAATAAGAAAATTTAATGAATTAAACTGCATGGACAGCAGGAAGTAAACTGGTCAAACTGAATAATTATAATATTAAAATGACTCCACATGAACTGGTAAATAAAAATAAATAACTTCCACAATAAGAAAATGGAATGAATTAAACTGCATGGACAGCAGGAAGTAAACTGGTCAAACTGAATAATTATAATATTAAAATGACTCCACATGAACTGGTAAATAAAAATAAATAACTTCCACAATAAGAAAATGGAATGAATTAAACTGCATGGACAGCAAGAAGTAAACTGACCAAACTGAATAATTATAATATTAAAATGACTCCACATGAACTGGTAAATAAAAATAAATAACTTCCACAATAAGAAAATTTAATGAATTAAACTGCATGGACAGCAGGAAGTAAACTGGTCAAACTGAATAATTATGTATTTAAAATGACTCCACATGAACTGGTAAATAAAAATAAATAACTACCACAATAAGAAAATGGAATGAATTAAACTGCATGGACAGCAGGAAGTAAACTGGTCAAACTGAATGATGATAATATTAACATGACTCCTCATGAACTGGTAAATAAAAATAAATAACTTCCACAATAAGAAAATGGAATGAATTAAACTGCATGGACAGCAGGAAATAAACTGGCCAAACTGAATAATTATAATATTAAAATGACTCCACATGAACTGGTAAATAAAAATAAATAACTTCCACAATAAGAAAATTTAATGAATTAAACTGCATGGACAGCAGGAAGTAAACTGGTCAAACTGAATAATTATAATATTAAAATGACTCCACATGAACTGGTAAATAAAAATAAATAACTTCCACAATAAGAAAATGGAATGAATTAAACTTCATGGACAGCAGGAAGTAAACTGGTCAAACTGAATAATTATAATATTAAAATGACTCCACATGAACTGGTAAATAAAAATAAATAACTTCCACAATAAGAAAATGGAATGAATTAAACTGCATGGACAGCAAGAAGTAAACTGACCAAACTGAATAATTATAATATTAAAATGGCTCCACATGAACTGGTAAATAAAAATAAATAACTTCCACAATAAGAAAATGGAATGAATTAAACTGCATGGACAGCAGGAAGTAAACTGGCCAAACTGAATAATTATAATATTAAAATGACTGCACATGAATTGGTAAATAAAAATAAATAACTTCCACAATAAGAAAATGGAATGAATTAAACTGCATGGACAGCAGGAAGTAAACTGGTCAAACTGAATAATTATAATATTAAAATGACTCCACATGAACTGGTAAATAAAAATAAATAACTTCCACAATAAGAAAATGGAATGAATTAAACTGCATGGACAGCAGGAAGTAAACTGGTCAAACTGAATAATTATAATATTAAAATGGCTCCACATGAATTGGTAAATAAAAATAAATAACTTCCACAATAAGAAAATGGAATGAATTAAACTGCATGGGCAGCAAGAAGTAAACTGACCAAACTTAATAATTATAATATTAAAATGACTCCACATGAACTGGTAAATAAAATAAATAACTTCCACAGTAAGAAAATGGAATGAATTAAACTGCATGGACAGCAGGAAATAAACTGGTCAAACTGAATAATTATAATATTAAAATGACTCCACATGAACTGGTAAATAAAAATAAATAACTTCCACAATAAGAAAATGGAATGAATTAAACTGCATGGACAGCAGGAAGTAAACTGGTCAAACTGAATAATTATAATATTAAAATGACTCCACATGAACTGGTAAATATAAATAACTTCCGCAATAAGAAAATGGAATGAATTAAACTGCATGGACAGCAGGAAGTAAACTGGTCAAACTGAATAATTATAATATTAAAATGACTCCACATGAACTGGTAAACAAAAATAAATAACTTCCACAATAAGAAAATGGAATGAATTAAACTGCATGGACAGCAAGAAGTAAACTGACCAAACTGAATAATTATAATATTAAAATGACTCCACATGAACTGGTAAATAAAAATAAATAACTTCCACAATAAGAAAATTTAATGAATTAAACTGCATGGACAGCAGGAAGTAAACTGGTCAAACTGAATAATTATAATATTAAAATGACTCCACATGAACTGGTAAATAAAAATAAATAACTTCCACAATAAGAAAATGGAATGAATTAAACTGCATGGACAGCAGGAAGTAAACTGGTCAAACTGAATAATTATAATATTAAAATGACTCCACATGAACTGGTTAAAGTGCTGCAGCAGGCTTTGACTGAACTGAGTAGAAAAATGTACGTTAGTGTCATCATGTTCCCTTCTCTTATCTTTAAACGGATAGTTGAGGTTGTATGAGGTACTTATATGCGGTACTTATCGATAGTCCGTGCATTACCTGCAGTAGATGGGTGTCTGTGAGCTCCCAGTTGGGAGGTTCAGCAGGAGTTGCCGGCACGGAAGGTACAGGAATGGGACACGGACAAAACGCATTTTAGCCACTTAAGAAAAGGCTCAGCTAAGAAATAAATCCGTGTGGGTGTACGCTGTTTTGAATATTGTCACCGCTGTATCCTGCCGCAGATCAGCAGAATCAGACGGACGTTCTGCTTTTTGAGAGAATGTAGTTCCACGTGAAACCGACTGACACGCTCATGCACAACACTGACAGTAACACCCTGTGTGTCAGTACAATATCATCGTGGTGGAGTTTCACTATTTCTCAGAGGGAGGGAGAGAGAGGGAGAGGACGCACGAAATGAGCTCTTAAAAAATATATCAAACATTGGGTCTCTGGTGAGAATTTAGAAAACAGTCTAAAAGAAGAAGACATCGTAAATCGCTTTCCTAACAGAAAATCCTCCCTCTAATCCGAGAAGGAAACCCACGTTTTTAGATTAAATCTTCGCGGAGGAGTTCGCAAACAGCTAGCTGGCTAACTTGTTAGCTGGCTATCCTGCTAGCCAACCGTCCAGCAAAACAACCCAACAACTAACGTTGCCTGGTCTAACGTTGCGGATCCAACCCGAAGAAACACGCTACCTGCCGACGCAGAGGGAAAGGTAGGACACGTACAGTTGAATCCGACGTGCATAAAAAACGAAACGTAAGAACCGCAACGTAGGACCGGAAGTAACCTAAATTAGCTAACGTTAGCCAGCAAAACAAAACAATAAACCGTTGGTGGTGGTAAATATTACCGATCGTCATGGAAACCAAGCCAGCTGAATCTAGTGTGGTGATTACCCGGCGGACTGCAAGAGCACGCAGGCTAGGAAGACACACAAGGAGAAAGTGTTGAACGACAACCCAGACACACTATACGCGGACTTTATCTTTATGCATGGAAAACCGATAAAAAACAACTAATCTTCCACACCACACGACTGTCAGCATGGAAAGCTGCCATCTGCCAACACTATAAACACGTATTTAAAGAGGGAATCGGCCGGGGAGGACGGTTCACAGTGTGCACGGATAAAAATCTGGACACCGATAATGCGATACTGACCATCACATACTACACTAAAGGAGCTATACTGCTGCAGGGAAACGAGGAGAGCCTGAACTCTTTTGAAGAGGTTTTCCCTCTGCTTAAGGCAGAGGTAGACAACCACAGAGACAGCGACACGGCTGAGGACCAGCTACCTACAGAGCCCCCACAACACGCAGCAGCCCCTCCCCCTCCCCCTTCTGACAATGAGCCCCCACAACACGCAGCAGCCCCTCCCACTCTCTCTCTGCCACTGACAGGCAACTGAGGGGGAGTCTGGCCCAGCTGGAAATGGACTTTGTCGAGTTTCGGGAGTTCACCCAGGCCAGGTTTTCTGACACGACCACCAGCTCCATCCAGCAGCTAAGGGAGGAGGTGGAACAGCTGAGAACAGAGAACAGACTGACTGTCTTAGAGCTACAAGAGACCATGAAGCAGCTACAGGTGGAAAACCAAAACCTACATTCCCAAGTAGCACAACTAGAGAAGGAGGCGATACTGAAAGAGAGGAACCTCATGAAACAGATGGAGGATCTTAGGACAGAGCTCCAAGAGAACACCAGGGCCAGGGCTTCATTCTCCCAAAACAATGCCACTAACACCCATACAGACCATCACACCTCCCCTGACACTAAAACAACCAACAAACATGATACAGAGACCACTCACACAGACACACAGACACCCCTCACACAAAACACACAACCCCTGCCACCCAACCAATCTCCTCCCACCAAGACAAACAAACAGCGCCCACATGTAGCCCTGCTTATGGACTCAAACCAGAAGTTCATGGACCCTCAGAAACTATTCCCCGGATATCACGTGACAGCAAAACGATGCAGCACTACTGGCCATGCACTACAGCTCCTGAACAAGGAATCTCTTGGGAGCCCACAATGCATCATCATCCACACCAGGACCAATGACCTGCACTATCTGCGCAGTGACACGGCTGTGGCGGTGCGTAGAGTGGCAGAGAGAGCAAGTGGAGAATTCCCAGAGGCTCGGATTGTGGTGTCAACACTCCTGCCACGGCGTGACACCCCACCCCATATAATCCATGGAATCAACACAGACATCAGCAGAGGCTGCGCTGCTCTTCCCAATGTCCACCTGGCTCACCATTCAGGCATCAGCCTCCATGACCTCTACGACGGACTGCACCTTCACAAGGAGAGGGTGCGGATTTTTGCGAGGACCCTAAAAGATGTTGCTTTGGGCCGCAACCCAACCACACCCACTTATCCTCCACCAGTAGGAGACTACAGACCAGAACCCTCCCACATCCCCAGATACCCCCCTTTCCCCCCCAGAGCACACAATACCTGGACCCCTCCCCCCCCCCAGCCCCATACTCCATACTCACCTTTGGGCCGAAAGCCCTACACACACCCACACCTACGTGCTGCTTCCCCCAGGTCCAAGAAACCTGTGCACCCAACCCCTCCAAAAAACAAAAAGACAACAACACTTGACAGAGCCTGTCCCCCACAGCACAGGCCACAAAGCTATGCTGCTGCAGTAGCCCAGCCCCCTCCCACACCCACCGCCCCAGCCAAGACTGAGATTGGAGAGATAAAGGAGATGCTCCACACCTTGTGCTCCAGACTCCTGCATGGCAGCATCTAAGACAACCTCTACGTGCCATCAGATCTTAATGCGGTAACCACTTACACGGGGAAATCCTGAGTGTTGATTTGGCTCTGGTTGTGTATAATAATGCCCACTATATTGATAGTGAGGTATTTGGTAAGTGTTATCAGAATATTTCATATATGTCTTCTTCCACTGTAACTTGATAATTCTCTGTCTCACAAAAGAGACTCATTGTATATTTTCTTTTCATGCGTTCTTTTTCTGTCTCTTGTTGGAACATTCAGGGTCTCTTCTCATCTTCCTTTGGGATGAAGAGTAGAGACCCTGACTTCTTAAAAAACATCGAAAATGTCGACATAGTCATATTAACTGAAACCTGGTGTGGTGAAGACATAACCACCCACTGTCCCTCAGGTTACAAAGAAATAATTATTCCATCAAATAAACTTAACTCAGTACATCGTGGACGAGACTCTGGAGGTATTTTAATTTGGTACAGACGATGTTTAACCAACCACATTTCAAAAATTAAAATTGGAACATCCCACTGCTGGCTAAAACTCAGCAATAAAATTGGCATATCAAACAAAGATATCTATCTCTGTGCTCTATATTCTCCCCCAATTGAATCCTCATATTATGATGAGGATTTCCTGAGTAATCTCCATGAAGAGGTAAGCCTTTTCCAGGCCCAGGGAAATGTGCTGCTGTGCGGAGATTTTAACGCAAGAACAGGTTCAATGAGTGATACCATTGACCCTCAGGGTAACAGACATGTGTTTGGTCAACATTCCCTGTACCTCTCACCAACCCTCATTAAAAGGAGCTCCCTCGACTGTACTGTGAACAAGGCTGGTAAGGAGCTAGTGCACCTCTGTCGCGCTTCTGGCCTGTACACACTTAATGGTAGGATCAGAGGAGACTCTTTGGGAAGGTTCACATGTTGTTCAGGTCTTGGAGCTAGTGTAGTTGACTGCAATAACTGACATGGACCCCACCTCCTTCAACGCATTCACTGTCAGACAACAAACTCCTCTTTCTGACCATAACCAAATTATGATTTTCTTCAAAACTATTAACCTGACTCAAATGCCTATAGAGGAGCCCAGCAAGCTGTTCAAAATTAATAAGACCTACAGATGGGCTGCAGACAGTGCAGAAAAATGTATCAATACCCTGAATTCATCCAAATTACTTAATATGATTACTAACTTCATTAACAAACCGTTTGAAACTAATAAGGACAATACCAACAAAGCTGTCAATGAAATCAATTGTATCTTTCAGACGGCAGCAAACATGGTCCTACCAAGGACCCACAACAGAAAAAAGAAACAATCTGAAAATGAAAAATGGTTTGACAACGATTGTAAAAATATAAGAAAAGAACTGCGTAAATTGTCAAACCTGAAACACTACCAACCTCAAGATATGGATATAAGAAAGAAATATTGCGAAACATTAAAACTATATAAACACACATTAAGAATGAAAAAACAAAGCCATGTAGATAGAACCCTACAGGAAATAGAACATTCCCTGAATCAAAACCAATTCTGGGAAATGTGGAATAATTTGAGTGCTACAAAACCACAAGACCTGCCTATCCAAAATGGAGAAATTTGGAAAAGTCATTTTGAACATATCTATTCGGAAATCCAACAAGAACACTCAAATTCCAATTACAATCTGATCAAACAAAAATTATGGTTGCTCGAATGCACTATAAAAGACAACCAAAACCCACTGGATTTTCCAATAACACAAGAAGAATTAGCACAGAAGCTCAAATCCTTAAAACCCAATAAAGCTTGTGGCCTTGACAGCATCAGAAGCGAGATGCTTAAAAACAGCACACCTGAGCTGCAAAGGGCAGTACTCAAATTGTTCAACATTGTTCTAAGTTCGGGATTTTTTCCTGACATCTGGAGCAAAGGGCTTATAACTCCTCTTCATAAAAATGGAGACAAATTGGATCCTAATAATTTCAGAGGCATTTGTGTGAGCAGTAGTCTGGGGAAGGTGTTTAATAGCATTTTGAACAATCGAATTCTAACCCTCCTTAACGAACACAATGTCCTGAGCAAAGGTCAAATTGGCTTCCTCCCAAATCACCGGACTACGGACCATATTTACACCCTACACACCCTCATAAATGAAAATGTGAATCAAACCAAAAATGGAAAAATATTTGCTTGTTTTATTGACTTCAAAAAAGATTTCGACTCTATTTGGCATGAAGGACTATACTATAAACTTTTACAAAGTGGTGTAGGGGGTAAAGTGTATGACATAATAAAGTCAATGTATTCGGACAACAAATGTGCAGTTAAGATTGGAGACAAACACACTGAGTTCTTCACTCAGAATAGAGGGGTGAGACAGGGCTGTGGACTTAGCCCGACACTGTTTAATATATATATTAATGAACTGGCGGTGCAGCTGGAACAGTCTGCAGCCCCAGGTCTCCCCCTGTATGACATGGAAGTGAAATTTTTGCTTTATGCAGATGATCTAGTTTTGTTGTCACCAACCGCAGATGGGCTGCAACAACTACTAGACCTGCTTGAGGACTATTGCCAGCACTGGGCCCTGGCAATAAATCCAAAAAAGACAAAAGTAATGATCTTCCAGAAGAAGCCCAGATGTCAGGAAAATAGATACCAGTTGACTCTAGGTAGCATCACCTTAGAGCATACGATGCAGTATACTTACCTGGGTCTAATTATTACAGCATCAGGGAGTTTCAGTAGGGCAGTGAATAACCTAAAACAAAAAGCTCGCAGAGCTCTATATGCAATTAAAAATAAATTCTTTAACATTGATATACCAATCTCCATCTGGTGCAAACTGTTTGATAGTGTAATTCTGCCCATTGCACTATATGGAAGTGAGGTATGGGGTCCACTCAGTCTTTCCAGCTACACTAGATGGGACAAGCATCCAGCAGAAACCCTACATGCTGAATTCTGTAGAATGATTCTGAAAATACAAAGGAAAACACCAAACAACGCATGCAGGGCAGAATTAGGTCGGTTTCCATTATTAATAAATGTACAAAAAAGATCTCTAAATTTCTGGATGCAATTAAACACAAGCCCAACAAATACATTGCACTTTAAAGCTCTGAAAACCCAAGAACTGAACCCCGAAAAGAGTCCCCTGAAGCAGCTGGCTCTGATACTCACTAACCCTGTAACAAATACTAAGACCAACCAACCTCAGGCCAGCACTGCATCCCAAACAAAGATTATGATAAATCAGGCTATAAAACAAAGCAAGAAGAATTATCTGAAACATTGGAACGCTGAAATCAAAACTCAAAACAAACTAGAAGTCTATCGGGCCCTAAAAACAAACTATGATTTGGAAGAATACCTCTTAACTGTCAGAGACAGGAAGCAGCGACAGATCCTCACCAAATACAGGCTCAGTGACCACCGTCTCGCCATTGAAAAGGGGAGACACAAAAAGACGTGGTTGCCAAAAGAGCAACGATCATGTGGTCAGTGCATGACAGATGAGGTGGAGACAGAGGTGCACTTCCTCCTTAAATGTGACAGATTTGAAAAACAGCGCCGGGCTTTTGTCAAGGAACTGGAACATGTGATTCCAGAGTACCAGGAAATGGACGACGCAGGTAAGCTGTGGGTGGTCCTGGGAGGGGGGCCAGCGGCGAGCATTGCAGCAAGATTTATATTATCTTGCCACAACCTGAGAGATAGTGGATGACGGCACCTATTGCTACTATTGTTATTTAATATCATAATCATTGTTGTTGTTGCTGTTATTATTATAATCATTGTTGTTGTTGTTATTATTATAATCATTGTTGTATTGTGTTGTTGATGTTTTACATGCTTTGGCAATATGTACACAAATGTATGTCATGCCAATAAAGCACATATTGAATTGAATATTGAATTGAATATTGAGAGGGAGAGAGAGAGAGAGAGAGAGGGAGGGAGAGAGAGAGAGGGAGAGAGGGAGGGAGGAGGTTTTCCGCAAAGCGGCCCGTTCAGCTCCGTTGAGCCTGCACGGCAAGAGAGTGAGCATCTTCCCGGATTACACCGCGGCGGTGACGAAGAAGAGAGCGGCCTTCTCCGAAGCTAAGCGGCTCCTCCGGAGCTGCCAGGGCGTCAAGTTCGGGATCCGGTTCCCGGCGGTGCTTCGTATCACTTCATCGTCCGGTCCAGAAAAGCGGTTGGAAGGAAGAGCCATGTAAGGCGAGAGGTTATATCAGGGAGAATCTAAAGCCTCAGGACCATGTACAGTAAGATGCTGATACACTCCAGCATATTGGCGGCTAACTGGTGTTGGCGGCTAACTGGTATTGGCGGCTAACTGGTATTGGCTAATTGGTATTGGTGGCTAACTGGTATTGGCGGCTAACTGGTATTGGCGGCTAACTGGTGTTGGCGGCTAACTGGTATTGGCGGCTAACTGGTATTCGCTGCTAACTGGTATTGGCGGCTAATTGATATTAGCTGCTAAGTGCCAACAGCTAGCGGAAGTAACTAGCTAAGACGCCAAGACAACAGGGTAACGTTACAGTTTAACTTTATCTATTTACTTTAACTTTTGTAATTTGAGACTCACAGATAATGTTACCTTTTTCATTTAATACGAATGTTTCATACCTGCTGCCCATTTAAAAAGCTATTTTCTGTTTTATTATTATCGTGTGTGTGCATATATATGTGTGTACAGATGCTAATTATTATGAGACCCGTAACAGTGCTTTGGTGACTTGCTAGAGCCTGCTAGGGTGACACAGAGCCTGCTAGGGCGACACAGAGCCTGCTAGGGCGACACAGAGACTGCTAGGGTGACCCAGAGCCTGCTAGGGTGACACAGAGCCTGCTAGGGCGACACAGACTGCTAGGGTGACACGGAGCCTGCTAGGGTGACACGGAGCCTGCTAGGGCGACCCGGAGCCTGCTAGGGCGACACGGAGACTGCTAGGGCGACACGGAGCCTGCTAGGGCGACACGGAGCCTGCTAGGGTGACAGAGACTGCTAGGGGGACACAGAGACTGCTAGGGTGACCCAGAGACTGCTAGGGTGACACAGAGCCTGCTAGGGCGACACAGAGCCTGCTAGGGTGACCCAGAGCCTGCTAGGGCGACGCCCAGGTCAGTGTCACTTACCTGCAAAGGAACTGTATTATAACTGCTGTTATATGGGTGTTGATATATTTTCTTTCCTTTTTTAAAATGTTAATATGGGTGTTGATATATAGTTCTTAAGTATGTAAATACTTTTTGATTTAATATAATCTTAACAAGACCACTGTTCGCCCTAGTTAGGGCTTGTTGGAGGGTTTTTATAGGGTTATTTGCCATGTTATACTAGAAATGGGGGATGCAATCTCTAGGGAATTAGTAGATCAGCCTGGGTCCTCAAGGCTCTGTTTTTGTTTTGTAGTTAGTAGGCAGGGACTTTTTGTTTTTGTTTCTCTTTTCATTTTTAGAAAAAATGTCTGACGCTCAGAATACAGGTTATCTTCGTTTTTTGAGCTGGAATATAAAGGGAATTCACAATCCAGTAAAGCGTAGTAGGGTTTTTGTACATTTAAAATCTTTGAGAGCTGATGTGATGTTCTTACAGGAAACCCACCTTCGGTCAAGTGAACACACAAAACTAAAGAAAGCTTGGATAGGACAAATGTTCTGGTCCAGGAATGAGAATGGAACGCGGGGCACGGCCATCTTGATCAGGAAGGGTATCCCATTCGTTCCACTACTGACTATTTCTGACCCCAGGGCAAGGTATGTGATAGTGACGGGTAACCTGTATGGTACACGTGTGGCACTAGTAAATGTATATGGACCAGACTGGGATGGCCCACTTTTTTTCTCTAGTTTCATAGCAGCCCTCCAAGACTTAAATAATTACCGATTAATATTGGGGGGGGATTTTAATTGTGTATTACATCCATATTTGGACAGATCAAACCCAAGACCTGAGTAAAATTTCGAAGGCAGGTGCTGCTATCCATTCATTTATGGAATCCTACTCTCTTTTTGATCCCTGGAGAAGAAACAACCCAACTACTAAACAATACTCCTTCTTTTCCCCAGTGCACCGTTCTTACTCGAGGATTGATTTTTTTCCTCCTGGATAGTAGGGTCCTTCTTATGGTTAGGGGGAGCCAATATAACAGCATTGTTATTTCGGATCATAGTCCTGTACAGCTAGATATAGGTTTCATAGACTGCCCTAAACCCCAACGCACCTGGCGATTTGATCCTCTATTACTGTCCAGGGAATCCTTTAAAATTTTTCTCTCCCAGCAGATAGATATCTTTATGGAATTCAACCATGCTCCGGATATGCCACTAACTATTGTTTGGGAGGCTCTCAAAGCCTACCTTAGAGGCCAAATAATCTCATACACAGCACATGAGACAAAGAAACATAAACAACGTCTAACAGAACTGTCCCATAGTATAGTGGAAGTGGAACGTTCATATGCTGATTCCCCAACACCTGAGCTTTGTAAGAAAAAAATATTATTAAAAACAGAATTCGACAATCTTTCCATTAAACAAACAGAACAATTATTCTTTAAATCAAAACAGACATTTTATGAGCATGGAGAGAAAGCTGGAAAACTATTAGTCCATCAGGTTAGACAGTCCACAGCCGCTAACACTATTTCTGAAATTTGCACAGCAGCTGGGGTAAAGACTACCGACCCTGACACCATCAATAACCAGTTTAAACAATTTTATATTTACCCTTTATAGTTCAAAACCGCCCAGCGACTTGTTGCATATTTTCACCTTTTTAGACAGTCTGACCATACCAAAAATTGCCCTTGAGGACAGAGCACAGATAGACAGAGAGATAGCAACAGAGGAAGTGACACAAGCAATTAAATCCATGCAGAGCAACAAAGCACTGGGTCCGGATGGTTTCACAATTGAAATGTATAAAGAATTTGCTACCAAGCTGACACCAATACTTAACCTGATGTATCAGGAAATTTTTTAACCAACAGAAATTGCCCCAAACTATGATGCAGGCAATCATATTAGTGTTACTTAAGCAAGAAAAAGATCCCCTACTGTGTGGCTCCTACCGCCCTGTAAGCTTGTTGAATTGCGACTACAAAATCCTTACAAAAATCTTGGCCACCCATATTGAAACTGTTGTCCCAACAGTTGCTAACCCTGATCAAACTGGTTTTATACCAGGCAGGCAGTCATTCTATAACATGCGCCGCCTATTTAATGTACTGCACACACCACATTCCGTAGAACAGACAGAAGTAGTGATTTCTTTAGATGCTGAGAAGGCATTTGACCGCATCGAATGGCAATATCTATTTGCTGTTCTAGAAAGGTTTGGCTTTGGTTTCTCATTCCTAGCATGGGTTAAAATATTGTATTGCTCACTGACAGCCGCAGTGCGGACGAATAATATTATTTCTGATTATTTTTCACTCCATAGCGGCTGCAGACAGGGCTGCAGCCTCTCTCCTTACCTGCTCAATTTGGCAATTGAGCCACTCGCTATAGCTCTTAGGGCAGAGGATGGCATTAAAGGTATCTCTTGAGGTGGTAAATTGCATAAGGTATCTCTTTATGCAGATGACCTGTTGTTATATATATCCAACCCAATAGAATCTATACCAAGACTATTACTTACCCTGGATAACTTTGGTCGCCTGTCAGGTTATAAGATAAACTATTCAAAGAGCTTGCTTTTTCCGATTAACCACACTGACAGAGACTACTCTAGCTTTCCATTTAAACTTGAACATAATGTATTTACATATTTAGGAATCAAAGTCACTCATACAATGGGGAGGTTATATAACTATAACTTAAAAACACTAATAGAACGAACAAAACAAGATTTTAAAAAGTGGTCAACGCTACCAATTTCATTAGCGGGCCGCATTAATATAGTTAAAATGACAGTCTTACCCAGATTTCTCTATCTTTTTCAAATGATTCCCATATTCATACCTAAGACAACTTTTCAACAATTAGATAGATTAATTCCATCATTCATCTGGAACAATTCAAACCCCAGGATGAAGAAAATATACTTGGAGGTCCCTAAGGAGACAGGGGGATTAGGCTGACCTAACTTTATTTGTTACTACTTGGCTGCGAACATCGTAAAACTTTTACATTGAGCATTTACATATAAGAATCAACAGGGTACAGATTGGGTTCACATGGAACTCTTATCCAATCCTTTACCGATATTCACCTCTCCACTACCACATAATGCTAACATACAAATAACAAATCCGGTGGTTAAAGCTTCACTTAGGATATGGCTCCAGTTTAGGAGGCATTTTGGATTAAAGCATGCTAGCGGTCTTTTCCCCGTTGCAAATAATCAATTCTGTGTTAGATAACACATTTCAACATTGGCATAGAAATGGACTGGTGTTTTTCTGTGATCTATTTAAAGATGGAACATTCACCTCATTTGAAACACTTACCAAAGACCATAACATACCCAGATCCCATTTTTTTAGATACCTTCAAATCCGTAGTTTTGGCAAGAAAGTGTTTCCCTCATTTCTGTATCTGCTACCCAGGAGCCAATTAGATGTTATTCTAGAGATGGATCCCTTTGGGAAAAAACGGGTCTCTATAATTTACACACTGATACAGGGATTGAAACAGATATCCTGGGACAAAACAAGCACTGCATGGGAGAGAGATTTGGGTGTAGAGCTTTCTGAAGAGGCATGGCGGGACAGCTTAACTTTTATACACACCTCCTCATTGTGTATACGACATGGGTTAATTCAGTTTAAGGTGCTTCACCGTCTTCACTACTCGGGGGACAAGCTTGCCAGAATCTTTCCCACCACAGACCCTGGCGGTCCGAGGTGCAGCCATAGTCCAGCCTCGGTGGGACACATGTTCTGGGCATGCCCCTCCCTCAACAGTTATTGGGGACAGATATTTAATGTATTCTCACATATCTGTAAACAGACCATAAACCCTGATTTTCACACAGCCATCTTTGGCATACCGCCCCCTAACTGTAAGGTCACAACTTTGCAGGCAAGTGCTCTAGCATTTGCCTCATTATTAGCACGCAGACTTATCCTATTTAACTGGAAGTGGAATAAAGCGCCATCATTTTTGCAGTGGTTGAGGGAGGTGCTGTCCTTTCTACCTTTAGAAAAGCTCCGATATAAAATATGTAAAACTCGCAAAAAACTTGACTTTGACCTGGAGTCCTTTCATAGACTTTATTGAAGGTTTCCCCTTTTATTGAATGTACTTTTTATTTACCTGGTTGTAACGAAAATACTTATAGATATATGTGTACAAACTTATATCGTCTTCAAAAATATGGCTATTATGTGGAATTGGAATAAGAAATCCCTGCATAGTCCTTTTTTTTCTTTTTTTCTTTTTTGAGCCTTGGAGGGGAGGGGGGATTCCTACATGTTTATTTTTGTTGTTGTTGTTGTTGTTGTTATTCTTGTGCTTTGTATACCTGTTCCAAAAAACTTGAAAATTGGAAAATAAAGTTTTCAAAAGAAAAAAGAAAAGTGGTCTGACTCCTCCATGCGTGTCTTCTTTGTTTGTGTTGTTGGAGTGAGTGTCGTGCTGTGCTTCGGGAGAGCGGAGGCTGTGTCAAAGGTGCACATGTTGCGCAGCGGATTTCTTTTAATCAGCTGGCCGATAAAAAATATGCCGATAACGATAATATGAAAAATGAAAAATGTGTAAGCCACCGATAATCGGTCAATCCTTAGTGTTGTGCGGTGTTCATGTGTGTGTTATGTGGTGTTCATGTGTGTGCTGTGTGGTGTTCATGTGTGTGTTATGTGGTGTTCATGTGTGTGCTGTGTGGTGTTCATGTGTGTGTTATGTGATGTTTATGTGTGTGTTGTGTGGTGTTCATGTATGTGTTGTGTGGTGTTCATGTGTGATTTGTGTTGTGTTTAACTTCTGGAGTGATTCTGAATTGCTGGTTCATCTAGTATAGAGTAAGTATCATCTTTCTTACTTAACAAGTTGCTACTAGTCTTATTCCAGCTGCTTGAGTATTAGTCCTTTTCTCTATACATCTGCTGCTGGTTCCTAGTGGGAACTTATTCTAGCTGTAGGTGTCTTATTCTATTTACTTACTTGTCGTATTCACTTATTCTAGCTGTAGCTGTTTTTCACCTAGTGTGTCCTTAAATATTTCTTGTTGCCTAGCTGTTTTGACTTAGTTAACCTTTTAGCTTATAAATATATTCTTTGGTAACTTGCTGTTTGCAGTTTTAATAGTATTGTGTGAGGTTTGATAGAGTTTTACATAAGTGTCCAGTTTCTGGGCAATAGGCCTATTTTCAGTGTACCTCTTTGGCCAATTGGGTGTTAAGTGGCCAGGGTGTGGCCTGCACTCCTGGCAGACAATTAGCAATCAGTGTTCTTTAAATCACTGCTGCTTCCAAACGTCAGACAAATAGGGCTAGGCTGAACGAAGGCTAGAGTAAACAAACGGAAGCGTGACTTTTTCAAGCCAAGACTTTGTCAAGCTCGGACTGCTCTTTTTAGATCCGGTCAGTCATCTGTATTTTGTGTACCTAGTATAGACCATGTTTCCTTCGCATTCCTGTCCTTTCCTCTTCCCGGGGCTGGCATAGACGTTGGGTCACTCCTAGGTGCTGTGACCCTACCAATCTCATCTATCCCACTCTCTCCACTCACGTTGAGCAAGTGGTGATGGGAGGGCTCTGGAAATGCCAGTTTGCGGTGCCGAAAGCTGAGTTTATCTCAGGCTACGCATCCTTGCTCTCCCTCAACTTTCTTGCTCCAACTGAGACCTGGATCATGCCAGAAAACACTACCACACCAGCAGCTCTGTCTGATGTGTACTCTTTTTCTCACACTCCCAGAGCTGGGAGGCGGGGTGGTGGTACTGGCCTGCTAATCTCCCCGAAATGGAAATACTCTCATTTCCATTCCACAGTTCTCTCTGCCCTCTTTTGAATTTCATGCTGTTACTGTCTCTAATCCAGTCAAACTCACCATTGTGGTTGTGTACCACCCACCAGGCTCCCTTGGTGAGTTTCTGGAGGAGCTTGACATACTTGTCTCGCACTTCCCTGTTGATGACTCTGCACTTATCCTTCTCGGTGACTTCAACATCCACACTGACAAGCTCGATCCTCTTCTCTCTTTCCTCTCCTCCGTTGACCTTCACCTCTCACCCTCTCCTCCTACCCACAAGGCTGGCAACAAGATGGACCTTATCTTTACTAGACACACCCGTAGACACCTCCTCTCTCTCCGCCACTGATCTTTCTTCCTCTGTTACCTCTATCCCTCCCTACACCTGAATCTTTCTCTCTCCTACCCCCTGACACTACTACTGATGTCTGTGAAGGTTCTCATTCATCCAGGTCATGGTTATCCATTTGATTCAACTCATTTAGACTGCTATTGATCTTCTCTCTACCCTCTCCTCTTCTCTGGACAATCTCTGTCCCCTCACCTCCAGGCCTGCACGCCCAACTCCACCTGCCCCTTGGCTGACCAACTCAGTACGTACTGACAGACGGAACCTGAGAGTGGCAGAGCGCAAATGGAGAAAAGGCAAACTCCCAGAGGACCTTCTCAACTTCCAATCCCTTCTTTCCACTTTCTCCTCCTCCCTTTCTGCTGCTAAGGCTGCCTTCTATCGCTCTAAAATCCTATCCTCTGCCTCTAATCCTAAGAAACTCTTTGAAACCTTCTCTACACTTCTTCAACCCCCACCTCCTCCTCCTACTTCCTCCCTTCTCCCTGATGACTTCGCTAACTTCTTTGACGAGAAGGTAAACGACATCAGATCCTCCTTTTCTCACCACCCGGTTAGTGCTGCTTGTGCTATCCCACCCTCTGCACCCTCTCTCACCTCTCCACGTCCCACCCTATCCCACCTCGCTCCTCTCTCCCCCGATGAGGTTCTAAACCTCATCACATCCAGTCGCCCCACCACATGCTCCCTTGACTCGGTCCCCTCCCCTCTTCTTCAGTCTATAGCACCAGAACTCCTTCCCTTTCTAACCCACCTCATCAACACCTCCCTCCAGACAGGATGCTTTCCATATGCCTTCAAGACTGCTAGAGTCACCCTCCTTCTCAAGAAACCATCACTTAACCTCTCTAACGTCAAAAAACTACAGACCGGTTTCCCTTCTACCCTTTCTATCTAAAACTTTCGACGTGCTGTCTTTAACCAACTTTCTTTGTACACCCACCAGAACAACCTCCTGGACCCCAACCAGTCTGGGTTCAGGGTGGGTCACTCAACAGAGATGGCCCTCCTTGCATTGACAAAATCATTGCAGTCTGCGAGAGAAAACTCTCTCCTCTGTCCTGAAACTCCTGAACCTGTCAGCTGCGTTCGACACAGTGAACCACCAGATCCTCCTCTCTACCCTCGAGGGGCTGCGTGTCACAGACTCTGCACTCTCAATGTTTGCATCCTACCTGACGGGTCGCTCCTACCAGGTGACATGGAGGGGATCAGTGTCAGAGCCTTGCAGACTGACTACAAGCATTCCACAGGGTTCGGTTCTGGGTCCTCTCCTCTTCTCCCTGTACACGACATCCCTGGGTTCTGTTATTCGCTCGCATGACTTCTCTTACCATTGTTATGCTGATGACACCCAGCTGATCTTGTCCTTCCCTCCCTCTGACACACAAGTAGAGACACGCATTGCTGCGTGCTTGACTGACATGTCGGAGTGGATGGCGACACACCACCTAAAGCTCAGTCTGGACAAGACAGAGCTGATGTTCCTCCCGGGGAAAGGTTGCCCGCACCGAGACCCGACCATCACCATTGACAACACCGTAGTGACGCCAACTCGGACTGTGAGGAATCTGGGTGTGATCCTGGATCACCAACTGTCGTTTGCTGCAAACATTGCATCGGTTGCTCGCTCCTGCAGATTTCTCCTCTATAACATCAGCAGGATTCGCCCATTCCTCACTGACGAGACGGCACAGGTGCTCATCCAGGCTCTGGTCATCTCCCGGCTGGACTACGGCAACTCCCTCCTTGCTGGCGTCGGCTTTCAGACCTCTGGAACTTGTTCAGAAAGCTGCAGCTCGTCTGGTGTTCAACCGCCCTAAGTTCTCCCACACAACTCCGCTTCTCATGTCCCTACACTGGCTCCCAGTAGCTGCTCGCATCCAGTTTAAGACTCTGGTGCTAGCCTACAGGGCAGTGAAAGGAACAGCTCCTTCCTATCTCCAGGCCATGGTCAAGCCCTACACCCCCGCCCCACCACTTCGCTCTGCTGCCTCGGGACGCCTGGTTGCCTCGTCGCTTAAAGGGCCCTGCTGCCGATCGACCCGGTCACGGCTCTGTTCTGTCCTGGCCCCACAGTGGTGGAATGAACTCCCCACTGATGTCAGGACAGCGGAGTCGCTGCCCATCTTTCAGCGCAGGTTGAAAACTCACCTCTTTAAGAACTACTGGTACCCTGTTACTTGTTCTTAGCACTTATTGTATTCACTCATTAAAAAAACAAAATCTATTTCTTGCACTTTTACTTTAGCACTGGTTTTGCTCTTAGATGCTTGTTTAGATGCACTTATGACCTCTGATGACTAGTAGTTCTCCTGATCTCCTACGGTACATGATGCTCTTATGACCTCTGATGACTAGTAGTTCTCCTGATCTCCTCCGTTACATGAGGCTCTTATGACCTCTGATGACTAGTAGTTCTCCTGATCTCCTACATTACATGAGGCTCTTATGACCTCTGATGAGTAGTAGTTCTCCTGATCTCCTCCGTTACATGAGGCTCTTATGACCTCTGATGACTAGTGGTTCTCCTGATCTCCTCCGTTACATGAGGCTCTTATGACCTCTGATGACTAGTGGTTCTCCTGATCTCCTCCGTTACATGAGGCTCTTATGACCTCTGATGACTAGTAGTTCTCCTGATCTCCTACGTTACATGAGGCTCTTATGACCTCTGATGACTAGTAGTTCTCCTGATCTCCTACGTTACATGAGGCTCTTGTGACCTCTGATGACTAGTAGTTCTCCTGATCTCCTACGTTACATGAGGCTCTTATGACCTCTGATGACTAGTAGTTCTCCTGATCTCCTACGTTACATGAGGCTCTTATGACCTCTGATGACTAGTAGTTCTCCTGATCTCCTCCGTTACATGAGGCTCTTATGACCTCTGATGACTAGTGGTTCTCCTGATCTCCTCCGTTACATGAGGCTCTTATGACCTCTGATTACTAGTGGTTCTCCTGATCTCCTCCGTTACATGAGGCTCTTATGACCTCTGATGACTAGTAGTTCTCCTGATCTCCTACGTTACATGAGGCTCTTATGACCTCTGATGACTAGTAGTTCTCCTGATCTCCTACGTTACATGAGGCTCTTATGACCTCTGATGACTAGTAGTTCTCCTGATCTCCTACGTTACATGAGGCTCTTATGACCTCTGATGACTAGTAGTTCTCCTGATCTCCTACGTTACGTGAGGCTCTTATGACCTCTGATGACTAGTAGTTCTCCTGATCTCCTCCATTACATGAGGCTCTTATGACCTCTGATGACTAGTAGTTCTCCTGATCTCCTATGTTACATGAGGCTCTTATGACCTCTGATGACTAGTAGTTCTCCTGATCTCCTACGTTACATGAGGCTCTTATGACCTCTGGTGACTAGTAGTTCTCCTGATCTCCTACGTTAAATGAGGCTCTTATGACCTCTGATGACTAGTAGTTCTCCTGATCTCCTTCGTTACATGAGGCTCTTATGACCTCTGATGACTAGTAGTTCTGCTGATCTCCTACGTTACATGAGGCTCTTATGACCTCTGATGACTAGTAGTTCTCCTGATCTCCTTCGTTAAATGAGGCTCTTATGACCTCTGATGACTAGTAGTTCTCCTGATCTCCTACGTTACATGAGGCTCTTATGACCTCTGATGACTAGTAGTTCTCCTGATCTCCTTCGTTACATGAGGCTCTTATGACCTCTGATGACTAGTAGTTCCCCTGATCTCCTTCGTTACATGAGGCTCTTATGACCTCTGATGACTAGTAGTTCTCCTGATCTCCTTCGTTACATGAGGCTCTTATTGTAAGTCACTTTGGATAAAAGCGTCGGCTACATGACTGGAATGTCATGTCTAATGGTGTGTGTGTGTTTGTGTGTGTGTGTCTGTGGTGTTTATGTGTGTGTTCATGTATGTGTTGTGTGTGGCATTCATGTGTGTGTGGTGTTTATGTTTGTGTTGTGTGGGGTTTATATGTGTGGCGTTCATGTGTGTGTGGTGTTTGTGTTGTGGGGTTTATATGTGTGGCGTTCATGTTTGTGTGCTGTTTGTGTTGTGTGGAGTTTATATGTGTGGTGTTCATGTGTGTTGTGTGGTGTTTATGTGAGTGCTTGTGTGTTGATCATGTATGTGGTTTTATGTGTTGTTCATGTGTGTGTTGTGTGTGATTCTCATGTGTGGCGTTCATGTGTGTGTTGTGCATGGTGTTTATGTGTGTGTTGTGTGTGGTGTTTATGTATCTGTTGTGTGGTGTTTGTGTGTGCTTGTGTGTTGTTCATGTATGTGGTGTTCATGTGTGTGTTCAAATGTGTACTGGACAGAAGTGGACTATGGATGATACAGCAGCTGAGATGGCAGTCAGAAGTGTGTGTGAGTGTGTGTGAGAGACACGGGGGGGTGAGAGAGAGAGAGAGAGGGAGGGGGGTGAGAGAGAGGGAGAGGGTGAGAGAGGAGGAGGTGAGGGGGTGAGAGAGAGTGCAGGAGAGGGGGTGAGAGAGGGGGGGAAGTGAGGGGGTGAGCGAGAGTGCGGGAGAGGGGGTAAGAGAGAGGAGGAAGCGGGGGTGAGAGAGGGAGAGCGTGAGAGAGGGTGAGGTGAGGGGGTGAGAGAGGGAGGGGGTGAGAGAGGAGAGGGGTGAGAGAGTGAGAGAGGGTGGGTGAGAGAGGAGGGGGTGTGAGAAGGAGAGAGAGAGGGAGGGGGGTGAGAGAGAGAGAGAGGGTGGGTGAGAGAGAGGAGGGGGTGTGAGAAGGAGAGAGAGGGTGGGTGAGAGAGAAGGGGGGAGGTGAGGGGTTGTGTGTATTTGCACTGGCACACAGCAGACATGTTGAGCAGCACTGTACAAACAGTTCCCAGCGTGCCTCGCTGTCTCTTTGTCAGTCTGGCTCCCTCTCTCTCTTTATATCAGCCTCTCTCTCTCTCTCTCTCTCTCTCTCTCTCTCTCTCTCTCTCTCTCTCTCTCTCTCTCTCTCTCTCTCTCTCTCTCTCTCTATTCAATTCAATTCACTATGTGCTTTATTGGCATGACATACATTTGTGTACATATTGCCAAAGCATGTAAAACATCAACAACACAATACAACAATGATTATAATAATAACAACAACAACAATGATTATAATAATAACAGCAACAACAACAATGATTATGATATTAAATAACAATAGTAGCAATAGGTGCCGTCATCCACTATCTCTCAGGTTGTGGCAAGATAATATAAATCTTGCTGCAATGTTCGCCGCTGGCCCCCCTCCCAGGACCACCCACAGCTTACCTGCGTCGTCCATTTCCTGGTACTCTGGAATCACATGTTCCAGTTCCTTGACAAAAGCCCGGCGCTGTTTTTCAAATCTGTCACATTTAAGGAGGAAGTGCACCTCTGTCTCCACCTCATCTGTCATGCACTGACCACATGATCGTTGCTCTTTTGGCAACCAGGTCTTTTTGTGTCTCCCCTTTTCAATGGCGAGACTGTGGTCACTGAGCCTGTATTTGGTGAGGATCTGTCGCTGCTTCCTGTCTCTGACAGTTAAGAGGTATTCTTCATACCCATAGTTTGTTTTTAGGGCTCGATGGACTTCTAGTTTGTTTTGAGTTTTGATTTCAGCGTTCCAATGTTTCAGATAATTCTTCTTGCTTTGTTTTATAGCCTGATTTATCATAATTTTTGTTTGGGATGCAGTGCTGGCCTGAGGTTGGTTGGTCTTAGTATTTGTTACAGGGTTAGTGAGTCTCAGAGCCAGCTGCTTCAGGGGACTCTTTTCGGGGTTCAGTTCTTGGGTTTTCAGAGCTTTAAAGTGCAATGTATTTGTTGGGCTTGTGTTTAAGTGCATCCAGAAATTTAGAGATCTTTTTTGTACATTTATTAATAATGGAAACCGACCTAATTCTGCCCTGCATGCGTTGTTTGGTGTTTTCCTTTGTATTTTCAGAATCATTCTACAGAATTCAGCATGTAGGGTTTCTGCTGGATGCTTGTCCCATCTAGTGTAGCTGGAAAGACTGAGTGGACCCCATACCTCACTTCCATATAGTGCAATGGGCAGAATTACACTATCAAACAGTTTGCACCAGATGGAGATTGGTATATCAATGTTAAAGAATTTTATTTTTAATTGCATATAGAGCTCTGCGAGCTTTTTGTTTTAGGTTATTCACTGCCCTACTGAAACTCCCTGATGCTGTAATAATTAGACCCAGGTAAGTATACTGCATCGTATGCTCTAAGGTGATGCTACCTAGAGTCAACTGGTATCTATTTTCCTGACATCTGGGCTTCTTCTGGAAGATCATTACTTTTGTCTTTTTTGGATTTATTGCCAGGGCCCAGTGCTGGCAATAGTCCTCAAGCAGGTCTAGTAGTTGTTGCAGCCCATCTGCGGTTGGTGACAACAAAACTAGATCATCTGCATAAAGCAAAAATTTCACTTCCATGTCATACAGGGGGAGACCTGGGGCTGCAGACTGTTCCAGCTGCACCGCCAGTTCATTAATATATATATTAAACAGTGTCGGGCTAAGTCCACAGCCCTGTCTCACCCCTCTATTCTGAGTGAAGAACTCAGTGTGTTTGTCTCCAATCTTAACTGCACATTTGTTGTCCGAATACATTGACTTTATTATGTCATACACTTTACCCCCTACACCACTTTGTAAAAGTTTATAGTATAGTCCTTCATGCCAAATAGAGTCGAAATCTTTTTTGAAGTCAATAAAACAAGCAAATATTTTTCCATTTTTGGTTTGATTCACATTTTCATTTATGAGGGTGTGTAGGGTGTAAATATGGTCCGTAGTCCGGTGATTTGGGAGGAAGCCAATTTGACCTTTGCTCAGGACATTGTGTTCGTTAAGGAGGGTTAGAATTCGATTGTTCAAAATGCTATTAAACACCTTCCCCAGACTACTGCTCACACAAATGCCTCTGAAATTATTAGGATCCAATTTGTCTCCATTTTTATGAAGAGGAGTTATAAGCCCTTTGCTCCAGATGTCAGGAAAAAATCCCGAACTTAGAACAATGTTGAACAATTTGAGTACTGCCCTTTGCAGCTCAGGTGTGCTGTTTTTAAGCATCTCGCTTCTGATGCTGTCAAGGCCACAAGCTTTATTGAGTTTTAAGGATTTGAGCTTCTGTGCTAATTCTTCTTGTGTTATTGGAAAATCCAGTGGGTTTTGGTTGTCTTTTATAGTGCATTCGAGCAACCATAATTTTTGTTTGATCAGATTGTAATTGGAATTTGAGTGTTCTTGTTGGATTTCCGAATAGATATGTTCAAAATGACTTTTCCAAATTTCTCCATTTTGGATAGGCAGGTCTTGTGGTTTTGTAGCACTCAAATTATTCCACATTTCCCAGAATTGGTTTTGATTCAGGGAATGTTCTATTTCCTGTAGGGTTCTATCTACATGGCTTTGTTTTTTCATTCTTAATGTGTGTTTATATAGTTTTAATGTTTCGCTATATTTCTTTCTTATATCCATATCTTGAGGTTGGTAGTGTTTCAGGTTTGACAATTTACGCAGTTCTTTTCTTATATTTTTACAATCGTTGTCAAACCATTTTTCATTTTCAGATTGTTTCTTTTTTCTGTTGTGGGTCCTTGGTAGGACCATGTTTGCTGCCGTCTGAAAGATACAATTGATTTCATTGACAGCTTTGTTGGTATTGTCCTTATTAGTTTCAAACGGTTTGTTAATGAAGTTAGTAATCATATTAAGTAATTTGGATGAATTCAGGGTATTGATACATTTTTCTGCACTGTCTGCAGCCCATCTGTAGGTCTTATTAATTTTGAGCAGCTTGCTGGGCTCCTCTATAGGCATTTGAGTCAGGTTAATAGTTTTGAAGAAAATCATAATTTGGTTATGGTCAGAAAGAGGAGTTTGTTGTCTGACAGTGAATGCGTTGAAGGAGGTGGGGTCCATGTCAGTTATTGCAGTCAACTACACTAGCTCCAAGACCTGAACAACATGTGAACCTTCCCAAAGAGTCTCCTCTGATCCTACCATTAAGTGTGTACAGGCCAGAAGCGCGACAGAGGTGCACTAGCTCCTTACCAGCCTTGTTCACAGTACAGTCGAGGGAGCTCCTTTTAATGAGGGTTGGTGAGAGGTACAGGGAATGTTGACCAAACACATGTCTGTTACCCTGAGGGTCAATGGTATCACTCATTGAACCTGTTCTTGCGTTAAAATCTCCGCACAGCAGCACATTTCCCTGGGCCTGGAAAAGGCTTACCTCTTCATGGAGATTACTCAGGAAATCCTCATCATAATATGAGGATTCAATTGGGGGAGAATATAGAGCACAGAGATAGATATCTTTGTTTGATATGCCAATTTTATTGCTGAGTTTTAGCCAGCAGTGGGATGTTCCAATTTTAATTTTTGAAATGTGGTTGGTTAAACATCGTCTGTACCAAATTAAAATACCTCCAGAGTCTCGTCCACGATGTACTGAGTTAAGTTTATTTGATGGAATAATTATTTCTTTGTAACCTGAGGGACAGTGGGTGGTTATGTCTTCACCACACCAGGTTTCAGTTAATATGACTATGTCGACATTTTCGATGTTTTTTAAGAAGTCAGGGTCTCTACTCTTCATCCCAAAGGAAGATGAGAAGAGACCCTGAATGTTCCAACAAGAGACAGAAAAAGAACGCATGAAAAGAAAATATACAATGAGTCTCTTTTGTGAGACAGAGAATTATCAAGTTACAGTGGAAGAAGACATATATGAAATATTCTGATAACACTTACCAAATACCTCACTATCAATATAGTGGGCATTATTATACACAACCAGAGCCAAATCAACACTCAGGATTTCCCCGTGTAAGTGGTTACCCCATTAAGATCTGATGGCACGTAGAGGTTGTCTTAGATGCTGCCATGCAGGAGTCTGGAGCACAAGGTGTGGAGCATCTCCTTTATCTCTCCAATCTCAGTCTTGGCTGGGGCGGTGGGTTTGGGAGGGGGCTGGGTTACTGCAGCAGCATAGCTTTGTGGCCTGTGCTGTGGGGGACAGGCTCTGTCAAGTGTTGTTGTCTTTTTGTTTTTTGGAGGGGTTGGGTGCACAGGTTTCTTGGACCTGGGGGAAGCAGCACGTAGGTGTGGGTGTGTGTAGGGCTTTCGGCCCAAAGGTGAGTATGGAGTATGGGGCTGGGGGGGGGGGAGGGGTCCAGGTATTGTGTGCTCTGGGGGGGAAAGGGGGGTATCTGGGGATGTGGGAGGGTTCTGGTCTGTAGTCTCCTACTGGTGGAGGATAAGTGGGTGTGGTTGGGTTGCGGCCCAAAGCAACATCTTTTAGGGTCCTCGCAAAAATCCGCACCCTCTCCTTGTGAAGGTGCAGTCCGTCGTAGAGGTCATGGAGGCTGATGCCTGAATGGTGAGCCAGGTGGACATTGGGAAGAGCAGCGCAGCCTCTGCTGATGTCTGTGTTGATTCCATGGATTATATGGGGTGGGGTGTCACGCCGTGGCAGGAGTGTTGACACCACAATCCGAGCCTCTGGGAATTCTCCACTTGCTCTCTCTGCCACTCTACGCACCGCCACAGCCGTGTCACTGCGCAGATAGTGCAGGTCATTGGTCCTGGTGTGGATGATGATGCATTGTGGGCTCCCAAGAGATTCCTTGTTCAGGAGCTGTAGTGCATGGCCAGTAGTGCTGCATCGTTTTGCTCTCACGTGATATCCGGGGAATAGTTTCTGAGGGTCCATGAACTTCTGGTTTGAGTCCATAAGCAGGGCTACGTGTGGGCGCTGTTTGTTTGTCTTGGTGGGAGGAGATTGGTTGGGTGGCAGGGGTTGTGTGTTTTGTGTGAGGGGTGTCTGTGTGTCTGTGTGAGTGGTCTCTGTATCATGTTTGTTGGTTGTTTTAGTGTCAGGGGAGGTGTGATGGTCTGTATGGGTGTTAGTGGCATTGTTTTGGGAGACTGAAGCCCTGGCCCTGGTGTTCTCTTGGAGCTCTGTCCTAAGATCCTCCATCTGTTTCATGAGGTTCCTCTCTTTCAGTATCGCCTCCTTCTCTAGTTGTGCTACTTGGGAATGTAGGTTTTGGTTTTCCACCTGTAGCTGCTTCATGGTCTCTTGTAGCTCTAAGACAGTCAGTCTGTTCTCTGTTCTCAGCTGTTCCACCTCCTCCTTTAGCTGCTGGATGGAGCTGGTGGTGGTGTCAGAAAACCTGGCCTGGGTGAACTCCCTAAACTCGACAAAGTCCATTTCCAGCAGGGCCAGACTCTCCCTCAGTTGCCTGTCAGTGGCAGAGAGAGAGTGGGAGGGAGGAGGGGGGGAGGGGGAGGGGCTGCTGCGTGTTGTGGGGGTCATTGTCAGAAGGGGGAGGGGGAGGGGCTGCTGCGTGTTGTGGGGGCTCTGTAGGTAGCTGGTCCTCAGCCGTGTCGCTGTCTCTCTCTCTCTCTCTCTCTCTCTCTCTCTCTTTATATCAGCCTCTGTCTCTCTCTCTCTCTCTCTTTATATCAGCCTCTCTCTCTCTCTCTCTCTCTCTCTCTCTCTCTCTCTCTCTCTCTCTCTCTCTCTCTCTCTCTCTCTCTCTCTCTCTCTCTCTCTCTCTCTCTCTTTACATCAGCCTCTCTCTCTCTCTCTTTACATCAGCATCTCTCTCTCTCTCTCTCTCTCTCTCTCTCTCTCTCTCTCTCTCTCTCTCTCTCTCTTTATATCAGCCTCTCTCTCTCTCTCTCTCTCTCTCTCTCTCTCTCTCTCTCTCTCTCTCTCTCTCTCTCTCTCTCTCTCTCTCTCTCTCTCTCTCTCTCTCTCTCTTTATATCAGCCTCTCTCTCTCTCTCTCTCTCACACAAGGCAACACAACACCCAGAAACATACAATATAACACACAAGACAACACAACACCCAGCAACATACAATATAACATTCTGTAAGACACAACACCCTGTAACACACAACCTAACACACAAGACAACACAACACCCCGTAACACACAACCTAAAAAACAAGACAACACAACACCCAGCAACATACAATATAACACTCTGTACGACACAACACCCTGTAACCCACAACCTAACACACAAGACAACACAACACCCAGTAACACACAAGTCAACACAACACCCAGTAACACACAACCTATCACCCAGTAACACACAACCTAACACACAAGACAAGACAACACCCAGCAACATACAATATAACACTCTGTAAGACACAACACCCTGTAACACACATGACAACTCAACACCCTGTAACACACAACCTAACACACAGCACAACAACAATTAAAACAAAATATACACCCAGTAACACACAACCTAACACCCAGTAACAAACAACCTAAGACACAAGACAACATAACACCCTGTAACATACAACCTAAGACACAAGACAACACAACACCTGGTAACACACAACCTAACACACAAGACAACACAACACCCAGTAACACACAACCTAACACCCAGTAACACACAACCTAACCCACAAGACAACACAACACCCAGCAACATACAATATAACACTCTGTAAGACACAACACCCTGTAACACACAAGACAACACAACACCCTGTAACATACAATATAACACTGTACGACACAACACCCTGTAACCCACAACCTAACACACAAGACAACACAACACCCAGTAACACACAAGTCAACACGACACCCAGTAACACACAACCTAACACCCAGTAACACACAACCTAACACACAAGACAACACAACACCCAGCAACCTACAAAATAACACTCTGTATCTCACAACACCCTGTAACACACAAGACAACGAAACACCCAGAAACATACAATATAACACACAAGACAACACAACACCCAGCAACATACTACAATATAACACTCTGTAAGACACAACACCCTGTAACACACAACCTAACACACAAGACAACACAACACCCAGCAACATACAATATAACACCCTGTACGACACAACACCCTGTAACACACAACCTAACACACAAGACAACACAACACCCAGTAACACACAACCTAACACCCAGAAACATACAATATAACACACAAGACAACACAACACCCAGCAACATACAATATAACACTCTGTAAGACACAACACCCTGTAACACACAAGACAACACAACACCCTGTAACATACAATATAACACTCTGTACGACACAACACCCTGTAACCCACAACCTAACACACAAGACAACACAACACCCAGTAACACACAAGTCAACATGACACCCAGTAACACACAACCTAACACCCAGTAACACACAACCTAACACACAAGACAACACAACACCCAGCAACCTACAAAATAACACTCTGTATCTCACAACACCCTGTAACACACAAGACAACGCAACACCCGGAAACATACAATATAACACACAAGACAACACAACACCCAGCAACATACTACAATATAACACTCTGTAAGACACAACACCCTGTAACACACAACCTAACACACAAGACAACACAACACCCAGCAACATACAATATAACACCCTGTACGACACAACACCCTGTAACACACAACCTAACACACAAGACAACACAACACCCAGTAACACACAACCTAACACCCAGAAACATACAATATAACACACAAGACAACACAACACCCAGCAACATACAATATAACACTCTGTAAGACACAACACCCTGTAACACACAAGACAACACAACACCCTGTAACATACAATATAACACTCTGTACGACACAACACCCTGTAACCCACAACCTAACACACAAGACAACACAACACCCAGTAACACACAAGTCAACATGACACCCAGTAACACACAACCTAACACCCAGTAACACACAACCTAACACACAAGACAACACAACACCCAGCAACCTACAAAATAACACTCTGTATCTCACAACACCCTGTAACACACAAGACAACGCAACACCCAGAAACATACAATATAACACACAAGACAACACAACACCCAGCAACATACTACAATATAACACTCTGTAAGACACAACACCCTGTAACACACAACCTAACACACAAGACAACACAACACCCAGCAACATACAATATAACACCCTGTACGACACAACACCCTGTAACACACAACCTAACACACAAGACAACACAACACCCAGTAACACACAACCTAACACCCAGAAACATACAATATAACACACAAGACAACACAACACCCAGCAACATACAATATAACACTCTGTAAGACACAAACACCCAGTAACACACAACCTAACACACAAGACAACACAATACCCTGTAACACACAACCTAACACACAAGACAACACAACACCCGGTAACACACAACCTAACACACAAGACAACACAACACCAGGTAACACACAACCTAACACCCTGTAACACACAACCTAACACACAAGACAACACAACACCAGGTAACACACAACCTAACACCCAGTAACACACAACCTAAGACACAAGACAACACAACACCCTGTAACACACAACCTAACACACAAGACAACACAACACCCAGCAACATACAACCTAACACACAAGACAACACAACACCCAGTAAGACACAACCTAACACCCAGTAACACACAACCTAACACACAAGACAACACAACACCCAGCAACATACAATATAACACTCTGTAAGACACAACACCCTGTAACACACAAGACAACACAACACCCAGTAACACACAACCTAACACCCAGTAACACACAACCTAAGACACAAGACAACACAACACCCTGTAACACACAACCTAACACACAAGACAACACAACACCCGGTAACACACAAGACAACACAACACCAGGTAACACACAACCTAACACCCAGTAACACACAACCTAACACACAAGACAACACAACACCCAGCAACATACAAAATAACACTCTGTAACTCACAACACCCTGTAACACACAAGGCAACACAACACCCAGAAACATACAATATAACACACAAGACAACACAACACCCAGCAACATACTACAATATAACATTCTGTAAGACACAACACCCTGTAACACACAACCTAACACACAAGACAACACAACACCCTGTAACACACAACCTAAAAAACAAGACAACACAACACCCAGCAACATACAATATAACACTCTGTACGACACAACACCCTGTAACCCACAACCTAACACACAAGACAACACAACACCCAGTAACACACAAGTCAACACAACACCCAGTAACACACAACCTATCACCCAGTAACACACAACCTAACACACAAGACAACACAACACCCAGCAACATACAATATAACACTCTGTAAGACACAACACCCTGTAACACACAACCTAACACACAGCACAACAACAATTAAAACAAAATATACACCCAGTAACACACAACCTAACACCCAGTAACAAACAACCTAAGACACAAGACAACATAACACCCTGTAACATACAACCTAAGACACAAGACAACACAACACCTGGTAACACACAACCTAACACACAAGACAACACAACACCCAGTAACACACAACCTAACACCCAGTAACACACAACCTAACCCACAAGACAACACAACACCCAGCAACATACAATATAACACTCTGTAAGACACAACACCCTGTAACACACAAGACAACACAACACCCTGTAACATACAATATAACACTCTGTACGACACAACACCCTGTAACCCACAACCTAACACACAAGACAACACAACACCCAGTAACACACAAGTCAACACGACACCCAGTAACACACAACCTAACACCCAGTAACACACAACCTAACACACAAGACAACACAACACCCAGCAACCTACAAAATAACACTCTGTATCTCACAACACCCTGTAACACACAAGACAACGCAACACCCAGAAACATACAATATAACACACAAGACAACACAACACCAAGCAACATACTACAATATAACACTCTGTAAGACACAACACCCTGTAACACACAACCTAACACACAAGACAACACAACACCCAGCAACATACAATATAACACCCTGTACGACACAACACCCTGTAACACACAACCTAACACACAAGACAACACAACACCCAGTAACACACAACCTAATACCCAGAAACATACAATATAACACACAAGACAACACAACACCCAGCAACATACAATATAACACTCTGTAAGACACAACACCCAGTAACACACAACCTAACACACAAGACAACACAATACCCTGTAACACACAACCTAACACACAAGACAACACAACACCCGGTAACACACAACCTAACACACAAGACAACACAACACCAGGTAACACACAACCTAACACCCAGTAACACACAAGCTAACACACAAGACAAAAAAACATCCGGCAACATACAAAACAACACTCTTTAACTCATAACACCCTGTAACACACAAGACAACACAACACCCAGAAACATACAATATAACACATAAGACAACACAACACCCAGCAACATACAATATAACACTCTGTAAGACACAACACCCTGTAACACACAACCTAACACATAAGACAACACAACACCCAGCAACATACAATATAACACCCTGTACGACACAACACCCTCTAACACACAACCTAACACACAAGACAACACAACACCCAGTAACACACAACCTAACACCCAGAAACATACAATATAACACACAAGACAACACAACACCCAGCAACATACAATATAACACTCTGTAAGACACAACACCCAGTAACACACAACCTAACACACAAGACAACACAATACCCTGTAACACACAACCTAACACACAAGACAACACAACACCCGGTAACACACAACCTAACACACAAGACAACACAACACCAGGTAACACACAACCTAACACCCAGTAACACACAAGCTAACACACAAGACAAAAAAACACCCGGCAACATACAAAACAACACTCTTTAACTCATAACACCCTGTAACACACAAGACAACACAACACCCAGAAACATACAATATAACAAATAAGACAACACAACACCCAGCAACATACAATATAACACTCTGTAAGACACAACACCCTGTAACACACAACCTAACACATAAGACAACACAACACCCAGCAACATACAATATAACACCCTGTACGACACAACACCCTCTAACACACAACCTAACACACAAGACAACACAACACCCAGTAACACACAACCTAACACCCAGAAACATACAATATAACACACAAGACAACACAACACCCAGCAACATACAATATAACACTCTGTAAGACACAAACACCCAGTAACACACAACCTAACACACAAGACAACACAATACCCTGTAACACACAACCTAACACACAAGACAACACAACACCCGGTAACACACAACCTAACACACAAGACAACACAACACCAGGTAACACACAACCTAACACCCTGTAACACACAACCTAACACACAAGACAACACAACACCCGGTAACACACAAGACAACACAACACCAGGTAACACACAACCTAACACCCAGTAACACACAACCTAACACACAAGACAACACAACACCCAGCAACATACAAAATAACACTCTGTAACTCACAACACCCTGTAACACACAAGACAACACAACACCCAGAAACATACAATATAACACACAAGACAACACAACACCCAGCAACATACAATAGAACACTCTGTAAGACACAACACCCTGTAACACACAACCTAACACACAAGACAACACAACACCCTGTAACACAAAACCTAAAAAACAAGACAACACAACACCCAGCAACATACAATATAACACTCTGTACGACACAACACCCTGTAACCCACAACCTAACACACAAGACAACACAACACCCAGTAACACACAAGTCAACACAACACCCAGTAACACACAACCTATCACCCAGTAACACACAATCTAACACACAAGACAACACAACACCCAGCAACATACAATATAACACTCTGTAAGACACAACACCCTGTAACACACAAGACAACACAACACCCAGTAACACACAACCTAACACCCAGTAACACACAACCTAAGACACAAGACAACACAACACCCTGTAACACACAACCTAACACACAAGACAACACAACACCCGGTAACACACAAGACAACACAACACCAGGTAACACACAACCTAACACCCAGTAACACACAACCTAACACACAAGACAACACAACACCCAGCAACATACAAAATAACACTCTGTAACTCACAACACCCTGTAACACACAAGGCAACACAACACCCAGAAACATACAATATAACACACAAGACAACACAACACCCAGCAACATACTACAATATAACATTCTGTAAGACACCACACCCTGTAACACACAACCTAACACACAAGACAACACAACACCCTGTAACACACAACCTAAAAAACAAGACAACACTACACCCAGCAACATACAATATAACACTCTGTACGACACAACACCCTGTAACCCACAACCTAACACTCTGTAAGACACAACACCCTGTAACACACAAGACAACACAACACCCAGTAACACACAACCTAACACCCAGTAACACACAACCTAAGACACAAGACAACACAACACCCTGTAACACACAACCTAACACACAAGACAACACAACACCCGGTAACACACAAGACAACACAACACCAGGTAACACACAACCTAACACCCAGTAACACACAACCTAACACACAAGACAACACAACACCCAGCAACATACAAAATAACACTCTGTAACTCACAACACCCTGTAACACACAAGGCAACACAACACCCAGAAACATACAATATAACACACAAGACAACACAACACCCAGCAACATACTACAATATAACATTCTGTAAGACACAACACCCTGTAACACACAACCTAACACACAAGACAACACAACACCCTGTAACACACAACCTAAAAAACAAGACAACACAACACCCAGCAACATACAATATAACACTCTGTACGACACAACACCCTGTAACCCACAACCTAACACACAAGACAACACAACACCCAGTAACACACAAGTCAACACAACACCCAGTAACACACAACCTATCACCCAGTAACACACAACCTAACACACAAGACAACACAACACCCAGCAACATACAATATAACACTCTGTAAGACACAACACCCTGTAACACACATGACAACACAACACCCTGTAACACACAACCTAACACACAGCACAACAACAATTAAAACAAAATATACACCCAGTAACACACAACCTAACACCCAGTAACAAACAACCTAAGACACAAGACAACATAACACCCTGTAACATACAACCTAAGACACAAGACAACGCAACACCTGGTAACACACAACCTAACACACAAGACAACACAACACCCAGTAACACACAACCTAACACCCAGTAACACACAACCTAACCCACAAGACAACACAACACCCAGCAACATACAATATAACACTCTGTAAGACACAACACCCTGTAACACACAAGACAACACAACACCCTGTAACATACAATATAACACTCTGTACGACACAACACCCTGTAACCCACAACCTAACACACAAGACAACACAACACCCAGTAACACACAAGTCAACACGACACCCAGTAACACACAACCTAACACCCAGTAACACACAACCTAACACACAAGACAACACAACACCCAGCAACCTACAAAATAACACTCTGTATCTCACAACACCCTGTAACACACAAGACAACGCAACACCCAGAAACATACAATATAACACACAAGACAACACAACACCCAGCAACATACTACAATATAACACTCTGTAAGACACAACACCCTGTAACACACAACCTAACACACAAGACAACACAACACCCAGCAACATACAATATAACACCCTGTACGACACAACACCCTCTAACACACAACCTAACACACAAGACAACACAACACCCAGTAACACACAACCTAACACCCAGAAACATACAATATAACACACAAGACAACACAACACCCAGCAACATACAATATAACACTCTGTAAGACACAACACCCAGTAACACACAACCTAACACACAAGACAACACAATACCCTGTAACACACAACCTAACACACAAGACAACACAACACCCGGTAACACACAACCTAACACACAAGACAACACAACACCAGGTAACACACAACCTAACACCCAGTAACACACAAGCTAACACACAAGACAAAAAAACACCCGGCAACATACAAAACAACACTCTTTAACTCATAACACCCTGTAACACACAAGACAACACAACACCCAGAAACATACAATATAACACATAAGACAACACAACACCCAGCGACATACAATATAACACTCTGTAAGACACAACACCCTGTAACACACAACCTAACACATAAGACAACACAACACCCAGCAACATACAATATAACACCCTGTACGACACAACACCCTCTAACACACAACCTAACACACAAGACAACACAACACCCAGTAACACACAACCTAACACCCAGAAACATACAATATAACACACAAGACAACACAACACCCAGCAACATACAATATAACACTCTGTAAGACACAAACACCCAGTAACACACAACCTAACACACAAGACAACACAATACCCTGTAACACACAACCTAACACACAAGACAACACAACACCCGGTAACACACAACCTAACACACAAGACAACACAACACCAGGTAACACACAACCTAACACCCTGTAACACACAACCTAACACACAAGACAACACAACACCCGGTAACACACAAGACAACACAACACCAGGTAACACACAACCTAACACCCAGTAACACACAACCTAACACACAAGACAACACAACACCCAGCAACATACAAAATAACACTCTGTAACTCACAACACCCTGTAACACACAAGACAACACAACACCCAGAAACATACAATATAACACACAAGACAACACAACACCCAGCAACATACAATAGAACACTCTGTAAGACACAACACCCTGTAACACACAACCTAACACACAAGACAACACAACACCCTGTAACACACAACCTAAAAAACAAGACAACACAACACCCAGCAACATACAATATAACACTCTGTACGACACAACACCCTGTAACCCACAACCTAACACACAAGACAACACAACACCCAGTAACACACAAGTCAACACAACACCCAGTAACACACAACCTATCACCCAGTAACACACAATCTAACACACAAGACAACACAACATCCAGCAACATACAATATAACACTCTGTAAGACACAACACCCTGTAACACACATGACAACACAACACCCTGTAACACACAACCTAACACACAGCACAACAACAATTAAAACAAAATGTACACCCAGTAACACACAACCTAACACCCAGTAACACACAACCTAAGACACAAGACAACATAACACCCTGTAACATACAACCTATGACACATGACAACACAACACCTGGTAACACACAACCTAACACACAAGACAACACAACACCCAGTAACACACAACCTAACACCCAGTAACACACAACCTAACCCACAAGACAACACAACACCCAGCAACATACAATATATCACTCTGTAAGACACAACACCCTGTAACACACAAGACAACACAACACCCTGTAACATACAATATAACACTCTGTACGACACAACACCCTGTAACCCACAACCTAACACACAAGACAACACAACACCCAGTAACACACAAGTCAACACAACACCCAGTAACACACAACCTAACACCCAGTAACACACAACCTAACACACAAGACAACACAACACCCAGCAACCTACAAAATAACACTCTGTAACTCACAACACCCTGTAACACACAAGACAACACAACACCCAGCAACATACTACAATATAACACTCTGTAAGACACAACACCCTGTAACACACAACCTAACACACAAGACAACACAACACCCAGCAACATACAATATAACACTCTGTACGACACAACACCCTGTAACACACAACCTAACACACAAGACAACACAACACCCAGTAACACACAACCTAACACCCAGAAACATACAATATAACACACAAGACAACACAACACCCAGCAACATACAATATAACACTCTGTAAGACACAACACCCAGTAACACACAACCTAACACACAAGACAACACAATACCCTGTAACACACAACCTAACACACAAGACAACACAACACCCGGTAACACACAACCTAACACACAAGACAACACAACACCAGGTAACACACAACCTAACACCCAGTAACACACAACCTAACACACAAGACAAAACAACACCCGGCAGCATACAAAATGACACTCTTTAACTCATAACACCCTGTAACACACAAGACAACACAACACCCAGAAACATACAATATAACACATAAGACAACACAACACCCAGCAACATACAATATAACACTCTGTAAGACGCAACACCCTGTAACACACAAGACAACACAACACCCTGTAACATACAATATAACACTCTGTACGACACAACACCCTGTAACCCACAACCTAACACACAAGACAACACAACACCCAGTAACACACAAGTCAACACGACACCCAGTAACACACAACCTAACACCCAGTAACACACAACCTAACACACAAGACAACACAACACCCAGCAAACTTCAAAATAACACTCTGTATCTCACAACACCCTGTAACACACAAGACAACGCAACACCCAGAAACATACAATATAACACACAAGACAACACAACACCCAGCAACATACTACAATATAACACTCTGTAAGACACAACACCCTGTAACACACAACCTAACACACAAGACAACACAACACCCAGCAACATACAATATAACACTCTGTACGACACAACACCCTGTAACACACAACCTAACACACAAGACAACACAACACCCAGTAACACACAACCTAACACCCAGAAACATACAATATAACACACAAGACAACACAACACCCAGCAACATACAATATAACACTCTGTAAGACACAACACCCAGTAACACACAACCTAACACACAAGACAACACAATACCCTGTAACACACAACCTAACACACAAGACAACACAACACCCGGTAACACACAACCTAACACACAAGACAACACAACACCAGGTAACACACAACCTAACACCCAGTAACACACAAGCTAACACACAAGACAAAAAAACACCCGGCAACATACAAAACAACACTCTTTAACTCATAACACCCTGTAACACACAAGACAACACAACACCCAGAAACATACAATATAACACATAAGACAACACAACACCCAGCGACATACAATATAACACTCTGTAAGACACAACACCCTGTAACACACAACCTAACACATAAGACAACACAACACCCAGCAACATACAATATAACACCCTGTACGACACAACACCCTCTAACACACAACCTAACACACAAGACAACACAACACCCAGTAACACACAACCTAACACCCAGAAACATACAATATAACACACAAGACAACACAACACCCAGCAACATACAATATAACACTCTGTAAGACACAAACACCCAGTAACACACAACCTAACACACAAGACAACACAATACCCTGTAACACACAACCTAACACACAAGACAACACAACACCCGGTAACACACAACCTAACACACAAGACAACACAACACCAGGTAACACACAACCTAACACCCTGTAACACACAACCTAACACACAAGACAACACAACACCCGGTAACACACAAGACAACACAACACCAGGTAACACACAACCTAACACCCAGTAACACACAACCTAACACACAAGACAACACAACACCCAGCAACATACAAAATAACACTCTGTAACTCACAACACCCTGTAACACACAAGACAACACAACACCCAGAAACATACAATATAACACACAAGACAACACAACACCCAGCAACATACAATAGAACACTCTGTAAGACACAACACCCTGTAACACACAACCTAACACACAAGACAACACAACACCCTGTAACACACAACCTAAAAAACAAGACAACACAACACCCAGCAACATACAATATAACACTCTGTACGACACAACACCCTGTAACCCACAACCTAACACACAAGACAACACAACACCCAGTAACACACAAGTCAACACAACACCCAGTAACACACAACCTATCACCCAGTAACACACAATCTAACACACAAGACAACACAACATCCAGCAACATACAATATAACACTCTGTAAGACACAACACCCTGTAACACACATGACAACACAACACCCTGTAACACACAACCTAACACACAGCACAACAACAATTAAAACAAAATGTACACCCAGTAACACACAACCTAACACCCAGTAACACACAACCTAAGACACAAGACAACATAACACCCTGTAACATACAACCTATGACACATGACAACACAACACCTGGTAACACACAACCTAACACACAAGACAACACAACACCCAGTAACACACAACCTAACACCCAGTAACACACAACCTAACCCACAAGACAACACAACACCCAGCAACATACAATATATCACTCTGTAAGACACAACACCCTGTAACACACAAGACAACACAACACCCTGTAACATACAATATAACACTCTGTACGACACAACACCCTGTAACCCACAACCTAACACACAAGACAACACAACACCCAGTAACACACAAGTCAACACAACACCCAGTAACACACAACCTAACACCCAGTAACACACAACCTAACACACAAGACAACACAACACCCAGCAACCTACAAAATAACACTCTGTAACTCACAACACCCTGTAACACACAAGACAACACAACACCCAGCAACATACTACAATATAACACTCTGTAAGACACAACACCCTGTAACACACAACCTAACACACAAGACAACACAACACCCAGCAACATACAATATAACACTCTGTACGACACAACACCCTGTAACACACAACCTAACACACAAGACAACACAACACCCAGTAACACACAACCTAACACCCAGAAACATACAATATAACACACAAGACAACACAACACCCAGCAACATACAATATAACACTCTGTAAGACACAACACCCAGTAACACACAACCTAACACACAAGACAACACAATACCCTGTAACACACAACCTAACACACAAGACAACACAACACCCGGTAACACACAACCTAACACACAAGACAACACAACACCAGGTAACACACAACCTAACACCCAGTAACACACAACCTAACACACAAGACAAAACAACACCCGGCAGCATACAAAATGACACTCTTTAACTCATAACACCCTGTAACACACAAGACAACACAACACCCAGAAACATACAATATAACACATAAGACAACACAACACCCAGCAACATACAATATAACACTCTGTAAGACGCAACACCCTGTAACACACAAGACAACACAACACCCTGTAACATACAATATAACACTCTGTACGACACAACACCCTGTAACCCACAACCTAACACACAAGACAACACAACACCCAGTAACACACAAGTCAACACGACACCCAGTAACACACAACCTAACACCCAGTAACACACAACCTAACACACAAGACAACACAACACCCAGCAAACTTCAAAATAACACTCTGTATCTCACAACACCCTGTAACACACAAGACAACGCAACACCCAGAAACATACAATATAACACACAAGACAACACAACACCCAGCAACATACTACAATATAACACTCTGTAAGACACAACACCCTGTAACACACAACCTAACACACAAGACAACACAACACCCAGCAACATACAATATAACACGCTGTACGACACAACACCCTGTAACACAAAACCTAACACACAAGACAACACAACACCCAGTAACACACAACCTAACACCCAGAAACATACAATATAACACACAAGACAACACAACACCCAGCAACATACAATATAACACTCTGTAAGACACAAACACCCAGTAACACACAACCTAACACACAAGACAACACAATACCCTGTAACACACAACCTAACACACAAGACAACACAACACCCGGTAACACACAACCTAACACACAAGACAACACAACACCAGGTAACACACAACCTAACACCCTGTAACACACAACCTAACACACAAGACAACACAACACCCGGTAACATACAACCTAAGACACAAGACAACACATCGCCTGGTAACACACAACCTAACACACAAGACAACACAACACCCGGTAACATACAACCTAAAACACAAGACAACACATCACCTGGTAACACACAACCTAACACACAAGACAACACAACACCCAGTAACACACAACCTAACACCCAGTAACACACAACCTAACACACAAGACAACACAACACCCAGCAACATACAATATAACACTCTGTAAGACACAACACCCTGTAACACACAAGACAACACAACACCCAGTAACACACAACCTAACACCCAGTAACACACAACCTAAGACACAAGACAACACAACACCCTGTAACACACAACCTAACACACAAGACAACACAACACCCGGTAACACACAAGACAACACAACACCAGGTAACACACAACCTAACACCCAGTAACACACAAGCTAACACACAAGACAACACAACACCCAGCAACATACAAAATAACACTCTGTAACTCACAACACCCTGTAACACACAAGGCAACACAACACCCAGAAACATACAATATAACACACAAGACAACACAACACCCAGCAACATACAATATAACACTCTGTAAGACACAACACCCAGTAACACACAACCTAACACACAAGACAACACAATACCCTGTAACACACAACCTAACACACAAGACAACACAACACCCGGTAACACACAACCTAACACACAAGACAACACAACACCAGGTAACACACAACCTAACACCCAGTAACACACAAGCTAACACACAAGACAAAAAAACACCCGGCAACATACAAAACAACACTCTTTAACTCATAACACCCTGTAACACACAAGACAACACAACACCCAGAAACATACAATATAACACATAAGACAACACAACACCCAGCGACATACAATATAACACTCTGTAAGACACAACACCCTGTAACACACAACCTAACACATAAGACAACACAACACCCAGCAACATACAATATAACACCCTGTACGACACAACACCCTCTAACACACAACCTAACACACAAGACAACACAACACCCAGTAACACACAACCTAACACCCAGAAACATACAATATAACACACAAGACAACACAACACCCAGCAACATACAATATAACACTCTGTAAGACACAAACACCCAGTAACACACAACCTAACACACAAGACAACACAATACCCTGTAACACACAACCTAACACACAAGACAACACAACACCCGGTAACACACAACCTAACACACAAGACAACACAACACCAGGTAACACACAACCTAACACCCTGTAACACACAACCTAACACACAAGACAACACAACACCCGGTAACACACAAGACAACACAACACCAGGTAACACACAACCTAACACCCAGTAACACACAACCTAACACACAAGACAACACAACACCCAGCAACATACAAAATAACACTCTGTAACTCACAACACCCTGTAACACACAAGACAACACAACACCCAGAAACATACAATATAACACACAAGACAACACAACACCCAGCAACATACAATAGAACACTCTGTAAGACACAACACCCTGTAACACACAACCTAACACACAAGACAACACAACACCCTGTAACACACAACCTAAAAAACAAGACAACACAACACCCAGCAACATACAATATAACACTCTGTACGACACAACACCCTGTAACCCACAACCTAACACACAAGACAACACAACACCCAGTAACACACAAGTCAACACAACACCCAGTAACACACAACCTATCACCCAGTAACACACAATCTAACACACAAGACAACACAACATCCAGCAACATACAATATAACACTCTGTAAGACACAACACCCTGTAACACACATGACAACACAACACCCTGTAACACACAACCTAACACACAGCACAACAACAATTAAAACAAAATGTACACCCAGTAACACACAACCTAACACCCAGTAACACACAACCTAAGACACAAGACAACATAACACCCTGTAACATACAACCTATGACACATGACAACACAACACCTGGTAACACACAACCTAACACACAAGACAACACAACACCCAGTAACACACAACCTAACACCCAGTAACACACAACCTAACCCACAAGACAACACAACACCCAGCAACATACAATATATCACTCTGTAAGACACAACACCCTGTAACACACAAGACAACACAACACCCTGTAACATACAATATAACACTCTGTACGACACAACACCCTGTAACCCACAACCTAACACACAAGACAACACAACACCCAGTAACACACAAGTCAACACAACACCCAGTAACACACAACCTAACACCCAGTAACACACAACCTAACACACAAGACAACACAACACCCAGCAACCTACAAAATAACACTCTGTAACTCACAACACCCTGTAACACACAAGACAACACAACACCCAGCAACATACTACAATATAACACTCTGTAAGACACAACACCCTGTAACACACAACCTAACACACAAGACAACACAACACCCAGCAACATACAATATAACACTCTGTACGACACAACACCCTGTAACACACAACCTAACACACAAGACAACACAACACCCAGTAACACACAACCTAACACCCAGAAACATACAATATAACACACAAGACAACACAACACCCAGCAACATACAATATAACACTCTGTAAGACACAACACCCAGTAACACACAACCTAACACACAAGACAACACAATACCCTGTAACACACAACCTAACACACAAGACAACACAACACCCGGTAACACACAACCTAACACACAAGACAACACAACACCAGGTAACACACAACCTAACACCCAGTAACACACAACCTAACACACAAGACAAAACAACACCCGGCAGCATACAAAATGACACTCTTTAACTCATAACACCCTGTAACACACAAGACAACACAACACCCAGAAACATACAATATAACACATAAGACAACACAACACCCAGCAACATACAATATAACACTCTGTAAGACGCAACACCCTGTAACACACAAGACAACACAACACCCTGTAACATACAATATAACACTCTGTACGACACAACACCCTGTAACCCACAACCTAACACACAAGACAACACAACACCCAGTAACACACAAGTCAACACGACACCCAGTAACACACAACCTAACACCCAGTAACACACAACCTAACACACAAGACAACACAACACCCAGCAAACTTCAAAATAACACTCTGTATCTCACAACACCCTGTAACACACAAGACAACGCAACACCCAGAAACATACAATATAACACACAAGACAACACAACACCCAGCAACATACTACAATATAACACTCTGTAAGACACAACACCCTGTAACACACAACCTAACACACAAGACAACACAACACCCAGCAACATACAATATAACACCCTGTACGACACAACACCCTGTAACACACAACCTAACACACAAGACAACACAACACCCAGTAACACACAACCTAACACCCAGAAACATACAATATAACACACAAGACAACACAACACCCAGCAACATACAATATAACACTCTGTAAGACACAAACACCCAGTAACACACAACCTAACACACAAGACAACACAATACCCTGTAACACACAACCTAACACACAAGACAACACAACACCCGGTAACACACAACCTAACACACAAGACAACACAACACCAGGTAACACACAACCTAACACCCAGTAACACACAACCTAACACACAAGACAACACAACACCCAGCAACATACAAAATAACACTCTGTAACTCACAACACCCTGTAACACACAAGACAACACAACACCCAGAAACATACAATATAACACACAAGACAACACAACACCCAGCAACATACAATAGAACACCCTGTACGACACAACACCCTCTAACACACAACCTAACACACAAGACAACACAACACCCAGTAACACACAACCTAACACCCAGAAACATACAATATAACACACAAGACAACACAACACCCAGCAACATACAATATAACACTCTGTAAGACACAAACACCCAGTAACACACAACCTAACACACAAGACAACACAATACCCTGTAACACACAACCTAACACACAAGACAACACAACACCCGGTAACACACAACCTAACACACAAGACAACACAACACCAGGTAACACACAACCTAACACCCTGTAACACACAACCTAACACACAAGACAACACAACACCCGGTAACACACAAGACAACACAACACCAGGTAACACACAACCTAACACCCAGTAACACACAACCTAACACACAAGACAACACAACACCCTGTAACACACAACCTAACACACAAGACAACACAACACCCGGTAACACACAACCTAACACACAAGACAACACAACACCAGGTAACACACAACCTAACACCCAGTAACACACAAGCTAACACACAAGACAAAAAAACACCCGGCAACATACAAAACAACACTCTTTAACTCATAACACGCTGTAACACACAAGACAACACAACACCCAGAAACATACAATATAACACATAAGACAACACAACACCCAGCAACATACAATATAACACTCTGTAAGACACAACACCCTGTAACACACAACCTAACACATAAGACAACACAACACCCAGCAACATACAATATAACACCCTGTACGACACAACACCCTGTAACACACAACCTAACACACAAGACAACACAACACCCAGTAACACACAACCTAACACCCAGAAACATACAATATAACACACAAGACAACACAACACCCAGCAACATACAATATAACACTCTGTAAGACACAAACACCCAGTAACACACAACCTAACACACAAGACAACACAATACCCTGTAACACACAACCTAACACACAAGACAACACAACACCCGGTAACACACAACCTAACACACAAGACAACACAACACCAGGTAACACACAACCTAACACCCAGTAACACACAACCTAACACACAAGACAACACAACACCCAGCAACATACAAAATAACACTCTGTAACTCACAACACCCTGTAACACACAAGACAACACAACACCCAGAAACATACAATATAACACACAAGACAACACAACACCCAGCAACATACAATAGAACACCCTGTACGACACAACACCCTCTAACACACAACCTAACACACAAGACAACACAACACCCAGTAACACACAACCTAACACCCAGAAACATACAATATAACACACAAGACAACACAACACCCAGCAACATACAATATAACACTCTGTAAGACACAAACACCCAGTAACACACAACCTAACACACAAGACAACACAATACCCTGTAACACACAACCTAACACACAAGACAACACAACACCCGGTAACACACAACCTAACACACAAGACAACACAACACCAGGTAACACACAACCTAACACCCTGTAACACACAACCTAACACACAAGACAACACAACACCCGGTAACACACAAGACAACACAACACCAGGTAACACACAACCTAACACCCAGTAACACACAACCTAACACACAAGACAACACAACACCCAGCAACATACAAAATAACACTCTGTAACTCACAACACCCTGTAACACACAAGACAACACAACACCCAGAAACATACAATATAACACACAAGACAACACAACACCCAGCAACATACAATAGAACACTCTGTAAGACACAACACCCTGTAACACACAACCTAACACACAAGACAACACAACACCCTGTAACACACAACCTAAAAAACAAGACAACACAACAGCCAGCAACATACAATATAACACTCTGTACGACACAACACCCTGTAACCCACAACCTAACACACAAGACAACACAACACCCAGTAACACACAAGTCAACACAACACCCAGTAACACACAACCTATCACCCAGTAACACACAATCTAACACACAAGACAACACAACATCCAGCAACATACAATATAACACTCTGTAAGACACAACACCCTGTAACACACATGACAACACAACACCCTGTAACACACAACCTAACACACAACACAACAACAATTAAAACAAAATGTACACCCAGTAACACACAACCTAACACCCAGTAACACACAACCTAAGACACAAGACAACATAACACCCTGTAACATACAACCTATGACACTTGACAACACAACACCTGGTAACACACAACCTAACACACAAGACAACACAACACCCAGTAACACACAACCTAACACCCAGTAACACACAACCTAACCCACAAGACAACACAACACCCAGCAACATACAATATAACACTCTGTAAGACACAACACCCTGTAACACACAAGACAACACAACACCCTGTAACATACAATATAACACTCTGTACGACACAACACCCTGTAACCCACAACCTAACACACAAGACAACACAACACCCAGTAACACACAAGTCAACACAACACCCAGTAACACACAACCTAACACCCAGTAACACACAACCTAACACACAAGACAACACAACACCCAGCAACCTACAAAATAACACTCTGTAACTCACAACACCCTGTAACACACAAGACAACGCAACACCCAGAAACATACAATATAACACACAAAACAACACAACACCCAGCAACATACTACAATATAACACTCTGTAAGACACAACACCCTGTAACACACAACCTAACACACAAGACAACACAACACCCAGCAACATACAATATAACACTCTGTACGACACAACACCCTGTAACACACAACCTAACACACAAGACAACACAACACCCAGTAACACACAACCTAACACCCAGAAACATACAATATAACACACAAGACAACACAACACCCAGCAACATACAATATAACACTCTGTAAGACACAACACCCAGTAACACACAACCTAACACACAAGACAACACAATACCCTGTAACACACAACCTAACACACAAGACAACACAACACCCGGTAACACACAACCTAACACACAAGACAACACAACACCAGGTAACACACAACCTAACACCCAGTAACACACAACCTAACACACAAGACAAAACAACACCCGGCAGCATACAAAATGACACTCTTTAACTCATAACACCCTGTAACACACAAGACAACACAACACCCAGAAACATACAATATAACACATAAGACAACACAACACCCAGCAACATACAATATAACACTCTGTAAGACGCAACACCCTGTAACACACAAGACAACACAACACCCTGTAACATACAATATAACACTCTGTACGACACAACACCCTGTAACCCACAACCTAACACACAAGACAACACAACACCCAGTAACACACAAGTCAACACAACACCCAGTAACACACAACCTAACACCCAGTAACACACAACCTAACACACAAGACAACACAACACCCAGCAAACTTCAAAATAACACTCTGTATCTCACAACACCCTGTAACACACAAGACAACGCAACACCCAGAAACATACAATATAACACACAAGACAACACAACACCCAGCAACATACTACAATATAACACTCTGTAAGACACAACACCCTGTAACACACAACCTAACACACAAGACAACACAACACCCAGCAACATACAATATAACACGCTGTACGACACAACACCCTGTAACACAAAACCTAACACACAAGACAACACAACACCCAGTAACACACAACCTAACACCCAGAAACATACAATATAACACACAAGACAACACAACACCCAGCAACATACAATATAACACTCTGTAAGACACAAACACCCAGTAACACACAACCTAACACACAAGACAACACAATACCCTGTAACACACAACCTAACACACAAGACAACACAACACCCGGTAACACACAACCTAACACACAAGACAACACAACACCAGGTAACACACAACCTAACACCCTGTAACACACAACCTAACACACAAGACAACACAACACCCGGTAACATACAACCTAAGACACAAGACAACACATCACCTGGTAACACACAACCTAACACACAAGACAACACAACACCCGGTAACATACAACCTAAAACACAAGACAACACATCACCTGGTAACACACAACCTAACACACAAGACAACACAACACCCAGTAACACACAACCTAACACACAAGACAACACAACACCCAGCAACATACAATATAACACTCCGTAAGACACAACACCCTGTAACACACAAGACAACACAACACCCAGTAACACACAACCTAACACCCAGTAACACACAACCTAAGACACAAGACAACACAACACCCTGTAACACACAACCTAACACACAAGACAACACAACACCCGGTAACACACAAGACAACACAACACCAGGTAACACACAACCTAACACCCAGTAACACACAACCTAACACACAAGACAACACAACACCCAGCAACATACAAAATAACACTCTGTAACTCACAACACCCTGTAACACACAAGGCAACACAACACCCAGAAACATACAATATAACACACAAGACAACACAACACCCAGCAACATACTACAATATAACATTCTGTAAGACACAACACCCTGTAACACACAACCTAACACACAAGACAACACAACACCCTGTAACACACAACCTAAAAAACAAGACAACACAACACCCAGCAACATACAATATAACACTCTGTAAGACACAACACCCTGTAACACACATGACAACACAACACCCTGTAACACACAACCTAACACACAGCACAACAACAATTAAAACAAAATATACACCCAGTAACACACAACCTAACACCCAGTAACAAACAACCTAAGACACAAGACAACATAACACCCTGTAACATACAACCTAAGACACAAGACAACACAACACCTGGTAACACACAACCTAACACACAAGACAACACAACACCCAGTAACACACAACCTAACACCCAGTAACACACAACCTAACCCACAAGACAACACAACACCCAGCAACATACAATATAACACTCTGTAAGACACAACACCCTGTAACACACAAGACAACACAACACCCTGTAACATACAATATAACACTCTGTACGACACAACACCCTGTAACCCACAACCTAACACACAAGACAACACAACACCCAGTAACACACAAGTCAACACGACACCCAGTAACACACAACCTAACACCCAGTAACACACAACCTAACACACAAGACAACACAACACCCAGTAACACATAACCTAACACCCTGTAAGACACAACCTAACACACAAGACAACACAACACCCAGTAACACACTACCTAACACACAAGACAACACAACACCCAGTAGCACACAACACCGAGTGAAACACAAAATAACAGCCAGTAACACACAACACCTAGTAATACACAACATAACACCCAGTATTACACAACACCCAGTAACACACAACACCGAGTGAAACACAGTCCAACACCTAGTAACACACAAAATAACCGCCAGTAACACACAACACAACACCTAGTAACACACAACATAGCACCCAGTATTACACAACACACAATAACCCACAACACAACAACCAGTAACGCACAACAACACCCAGTAACACACAACACCGAGTAAAACATAGTCCAACACCCAGTGACACACTACAAACACACAACACAACACCCAGTAACACAGTCCAACACCCAGGAACACACAATACCTAGTAACACAGAAAATAACAGCCAGTAACACACAACACGACACCTAGTAACACACAATGTAACACCCAGTATTACACAACACCCAGTAACGCACAACACCTAGTAACACACAAAATAACAGCCAGTAAAACACAACACAACACCTAGTAACACACAAAATAACAGCCAGTAAAACACAACACAACACCTAGTAACACACAACATACCACCCAGTATTACACAACACCCAGTAACACACAGCACAACACCTAGTAACACACAACATAACACCCAGTATTACACAACACCCAGTAACACACAACACAACATCTAGTAACACACAACATAGCACCCAGTATTAAAAAACACACAACATAACACCCAGTAACACACAACATAACACCCAGTATTACACAACACACAACATAACACCCAGTAACACACAACACAGTATCCAGTATTACAGAACACACAACATAACACCCAGTAACACACAACACAGCACCCAGTATTACACAACACACAACACAACACCCAGTAACACACAACACAGCACCCAGTATTACACAACACACAACACAACACCCAGTCAGACCGTCTCTTGTTGGAGAAGATGAGCACATGTTTGACACTGTCATGTCCACCTCCTCCCACACCCTCCCCCTCTACCCACTGTCATGTCCACCTCCTCCCACACCCTCCCCCTCTACCCACTGTCATGTCCACCTCCTCCCACACACCCTCCCCCTCTACCCACTGTCATGTCCACCTCCTCCCACACACCCTCCCCCTCTACCCACTGTCATGTCCACCTCCTCCCACAAACCCTCCCCCTCTACACACTGTCATGTCCACCTCCTCCCACACCCTCCCCCTCTACACACTGTCATGTCCACCTCCTCCCACACACCCTCCCCCTCTACACACTGTCATGTCCACCTCCTCCCACACACCCTCCCCCTCTACACACTGTCATGTCCACCTCCTCCCACACCCTCCCCCTCTACACACTGTCATGTCCACCTCCTCCCACACCCTCCCCCTCTACACACTGTCATGTCCACCTCCTCCCACACCCTCCCCCTCTACACACTGTCCTGTCGACAGAGGACTGCTCCCTATGTGTGCGTGTGTGCATGTGTTCAGTATTGTGTTGTCACTCAAATAGTTTCTTCTCACAGATTCCTGTTGAGTTTAATCTCTAGCCTTTGTCTCCAGAATGTCACCTGTCTCACACCCTGTCTGTTAAAACCCATCTCACACCCTGTCTGGTTAACCCATCTCACATCCTGTTGTCTTAAACCTGTCTCACACCCTGTCTGGTTAACCCGGTCTCACACCCTGTCTAGTTAAACTCATCTCACATCCGGTTGTCTTAAGTCCGTCTCACACCCTGTCTGTTTAAACCTGTCTCACACCCTGTCTGTTTATACCTGTCTCACACCCTGTCTGTTTAAACCCGTCTCACACCCTGTCTGTTTAATCCCGTCTCACACCCTGTCTGTTTAAACCCATCTCACACCCTGTCTGTTTAACCCCGTCTCACACCCTGTCTGCTTTAACCTGTCTCATACCCTGTCTGTTTAATCCCGTCTCACACCCTGTCTGTTTAAACCCATCTCACACCCTGTCTGTTTAACCCCGTCTCACAGCCTGTCCTCTTAAACCTGTCTCACACCCTGTTTGTTTATATCTGTCTCACACCCTGTCTGTTTAAATCTGTCTCACACCCTGTCTGTTTAAACCTGTCTCACACCCTGTCGGTTTATACCTGTCTCACACCCTGTCTGTTTAAACCTGTCTCACACCCTGTCTGTTTAAACCCGTCTCACAGCCTGTCCTCTTAAAACTGTCTCACACCCTGTTTGTTTAAACCTGTCTCACACCCTGTCTGTTTAAATCTGTCTCACACCCTCTCTGTTTAAACCCATCTCACACGTCTTCTCAAACCTGTCTCACATGTTTGTTTAAACCCGTCTTACACCCTGTCTGTTTAAACCTGTTTCTCATCCGTCTCATACCCTCTTTTTAAACCCGTCTCACACTCTGTCTTCTCAAACCTGTCTCACATGTCTGTTTAAACCCATCCCACACCCTGTCTGTTTAAACCGATCTCACACCCTGTCTTCTCAAACCTGTCTCACACCCTGTCTGTTTAAACCCGTCTCACACCCTGTCTGTTTAAACCCATCTCACAGCTTGTCTTCTCAAACCTGTCTCACATGTCTGTTTAAACCCGTCTCACACCATGTCTGTTTAAACCCGTCTAACACGTTGTGTTCATGGGAAACTGTCTCACTGCTCTATACAGGTGGTATTGGTATTATGGTATTGGGATCAGTAGTGTGGACCAACAGACAGACAGGCTGTGGTCAGTCCAGAGTTTAGCGCAGTATTATTTGTTGTTATACATGGAGTCAGTCAGGTTTTCATGTTGGCCCTGTAGTTGGTCCAGTGACCCGCAGTGTTAAACTGGTTGTATTGGGCGGCCCCAGTGAGAATGACTGGAACTGAATGAACATGAAGGAGAATGGAGCTTAGTTAAACCTCCCTGGATGAAATCTTCAAGTTTTCTCTATTTCAATTAATTTATCTCATTTGATTTTCCAGGTGAGAATCGTTCGAGGTAAAGATGGTTTTGGATTCACCATCTGTTCAGAATGTCCCGTCAGAGTCCAGTCTGTGGAACCTGGTAAGACCTCTCTATCAGCCAAACAGGGTTTCCAACCTATGTGGCTATTTTTCAGGTTGAGCAGAATTTAGTGTAAAATGCTACCGTAAATGCCAAAACGCTTCAGACACCGTAATATTGAATAGAATCTTTGCAGGGGCTGATCATCTTGTGTTCACTGTGCCCTCCTGAAAGGATCTGCCACAGAAACGCAGTTATTATATTCATAAACTATATTCAAATCAGATCAAACTGGTTTTATACCAGGCAGGCAGTCATTCTATAACATGCTACTACTACTACTACTACTACTACTACTTTCGGCTGCTCCCGTTAGGGGTCGCCACAGCGGATCATCCGTTTCCATTTCTTCCTGTCTTCTGCGTCTTCCTCTGTACACCAGCCACCTGCATGTCTTCCCTCACCACATCCATAAACCTCCTCTTTGGCCTTCCTCTTCTCCTCTTCCCTGGCAGCTCCATATTCAGCATCCTTCTCCCAATATACTCAGCATCTCTCCTCCACACATGTCCAAGCCATCTCAATCTTGCCTCTCTTGCTTTGTCTCCAAACCGTCCAACCTGAGCGGTCCCTCTAATATAATCGTTCCTAATCCTGTCCTTCTTCGTTACTCCCAGTGAAAATCTTAGCATCTTCAACTCTGCCACCTCCAGCTCCGCCTCCTGTCTTTTCGTCAGTGCCACTGTCTCCAAACCATATAACATAGCTGGTCTCACAACCATCTTGTAAACTTTCCCTTTAACTCTTGCTGATACCCTTCTGTCGCAAATCACTCCTGACACACTTCTCCACCCACTCCAACCTGCCTGCGCTCTCTTTTTCACCTCTCTACTGCACTCCCCGTTACTTTGGACAGTTGACCCCAAGTATTTAAACTCAAATGCCTTTGTCACCTCCACTCCTTGCATCCTGACCATTCCACTGTCCTCTCTCTCATTCACGCATAAGTATTCCGTCTTGCTCCTACTGACTTTCATTCCTCTTCTCTCCAGTGCATACCTCCACCTCTCAAGGCTCTCCTCAACCTGCACCCTACTCTCGCTACAGATCACAATGTCATCCGCGAACATCATCGTCCATGGAGACTCCTGCCTGATCTTGTCCGACAACCTGTCCATCACCATTGCAAACAAGAAAGGGCTCAGAGCCGATCCTTGATGTAATCCCACCTTCACCTTGAACCCATCTGTCTTTCCAACCGCACACCTCACCATTCTCACACTTCCCTCATACGTATCCTGCACCACTCCTACATACTTCTCTGCAACTCCTGACTTCCTCATACAATACCACACCTCCTCTCTCGGCACTCTGTCATAAGCTTTCTCTAAATCTACAAAGACACAATGCAACTCTTTCTGGCCTTCTCTATACTTCTCAATCAACATTCTCAAAGCAAACATCACATCTGTGGTGCTCTTTCATGGCATGAAACCATACTGCTGCTCGCTGATCGTCACCTCTGCTCTTAACCTAGCTTCTATTACTCTTTCCCAAATCTTCATGCTGTGGCTGATCAGCTTTATACCTCTGTACTTGTTACAGTTCTGCACATCGCCCTTGTTCTTGAAAATCGGTACCAGTATGCTTCTTCTCCACTCCTCAGGCATCCTCTCACTTTCCAGGATTGTGTTAAACAATCTAGTTAGAAACTCCACTGCCATCTCTCCTAAACATCTCCATGCCTCTGCAGGTATGTCATCGGGACCAACTGCCTTCCCATTCTTCATCCTCTTCATAGCTGCCCTCACTTCCTCCTTGCTAATCCGCTGAACTTCCTGATTCACTATCCCTACATCATCCAACCTTCTCTCTCTCTCATTTTCTTCATTCATCAGCCCCTCAAAGTATTCCTTCCACCTTCTTAGCACACTCTCCTCGCTTGTCAGCACATTTCCATCTCTATCCTTGATCGCCCTAACTTGCTGCACATCCTTTGCAGCTTGGTCCCTCTGTCTAGCCAATCGGTACAAGTCCTTTTCTCCTTCCTTAGTGTCTAATCTGTCATACAACTCACCATACGCCTTTTCCTTTGCCTTTGCCACCTCTCTCTTTGCTTTATGCTGCATCTCCTTGTACTCCTGTCTACTTTATTCATCTCTCTTACTATCCCACTTCTTCTTTGCCAACCTTTTCCTCTGTATAATTTGCTGTACTTCCTCATTCCACCACCAAGTCTCCTTGTCTTCCTTCCTCTGTCCTGATGACACACCAAGTACCTTCCTAGCTGTCTCCCTCACTATTTCTGCAGTGGTTGTCCAGCCATCTGGCAACTCTTCACTACCATCCAGTGCCTGTCTTAACTCCTGCCTGAACTCCACACAACAGTCTTCCTTCTTCAACTTCCACCATTTGATCTTCGGCTGTGTCTTCACTCGCTTCCACTTCTTGGTCTCCAAAGTCATCCTACAGACCACCGTCCGATGCTGCCTAGCTACGTTCTCCCCTGTCACCACCTTGCAGTCTCCAATCCCTTTTAGATGGCGCCTTCTACATAAGATATAGTCCACCTGTGTGCACTTTCCTCCACTCTTGTACGTCACCCTGTGTTCCTCCCTCTTCTTGAAATATGTATTCACCACAGCCATTTCCATCCTTTTCGCAAAATCCACCACCATCTGTCCTTCCACATTTCTCTTCTTGACTCCATACCTTCCCATCACCTCCTCATCACCTCTGTTCCCTTCACCAACATGTCCATTGAAGTCCGCTCCAATCACCACTCTCTCCTCCTTGGGTACCCTCTCCACCATGTCGTCCAACTCACTCCAGAATTCTTCTTTTTCATCCATCTCACACCCAACTTGCGGGGCATATGCGCTGATAACATTCAGCAATAAACCTTCAATTTCCAGCTTCATACTCATCACTCTGTCTGACACTCTCTTCACCTCCAGCACGCTCTTGACATACTCTTCCTTCAGAATTACCCCTACCCCATTACTCCTCCTATTCACACCATGGTAGAAGAGTTTGAACCCACCTCCGATACTCCTGGCCTTACTCCCCTTCCACCTGGTCTCTTGCACACACAGTATGCCTACCTTTCTTCTTTCCATCATGTCAGCCAGCTCTCTCCCTTTACCAGTCATAGTGCCAACATTCAAAGTTCCAACTCTCACCTCCACATGCCTACCCTTCCTCCTCTCTAGCTGCCTCTGGACATGCTTTCCCCCTCTCCTTCTCCTTCGCCCAACAGTAGCATAGTTTCCACCGACACCTGGCTGGTTAACAGTACCGGTGGCGGTCGTTGGTAACCCGGGCCTCGACCGATCCGGTATGTAAGTCTTATTTATGATCCGCATATTTGATTTGGCAAAGATTTTACGCCGGATGCCCTTCCTGACGCAACCCTCCCCATTTGTCCGGGCTTGGGACCGGCACTAAGGATGCACTGGCTTGTGCATCCTCAGTGGCTGGGTTTCATTCTATAACATGCGCCGCCTATTTAATGTACTGTACACACCACATTCTGCAGAACAGACAGAAGTAGTGATTTCTTTAGACGCTGAGAAGGCATTTGACCGCATCGAATGGCAATATCTAGTCGCTGTTCTAGAAAGGTTTGGCTTTGGTTCCTCATTCCTAGCATGGGTTAAAATATTATATTGCTCACCGACAGCCGCAGTGCGGAAGAATAATATTATTTCTGATTATTTTTTGCTCCATAGGGGCTATAGACAGGGCAGCAGCCTCTCTCCTTACCTGTTCAATTTGGCAATTGAGCCACTCGCTATAGCTCTTAGGGCAGAGGATGGCATTAAAGGTATCTCACGAGGTGGTAAATCGCATAAGGTATCTCTTTATGCAGATGACCTGTTGTTACATATACTTAACACAAAAAGTAAGGAAATTTATGTTTGGTATATTATTTCTTTGTTGTAACAATGCTTCTTGGAAATAAATCTTATACCGTTGGAAAGCCTGTTTATTTCCCTTTTAATTGGCGCCACATTTGTAAGGAACATGCATTTGTGGGATGAGCAGCAGAGCTGAGTATGTGGGTTGCGCCCATGAAAATTTTGCCAAATCTTCTCTGCCAATGCCAAACAGCTTATTTTGCTGTTGCTATTGACTCTTGTTTTGAGTTTCTAGTACCCCAGGTGCAGACAATCAGATGCCTGATATAAGATTTATTGCCAAGAAGCATTGTTACAACAAAGAAATAATCTACCAAACACACATTTCCTTACTTTTTGTGCTAAGTTTATATCCAACCCAATAGAATCTATACCAAGACTATTACTTACCCTGGATAACTTTGGTCGCCTGTCAGGGTCAACGCCACAAATTTCATTAGCTGGCCGCATTAATATAGTTAAAATGACAGTCTTACCCAGATTTCTCTATCTTTTTCAAATGATTCCCATATTCATACCTAAGACAACTTTTCAACAATTAGATAGATTAATTTCATCATTCATCTGGAACAATTCAAACCCCAGGATGAAGAAAATATACTTGGAGGTCCCTAAGGAGACAGGGGGATTAGGCTTGCCTAACTTTATTTGTTACTACTGGGCTGCGAACATCGTAAACCTTTTACATTGGGCATTTACATATAAGAATCAACAGGGTACAGATTGGGTTCACATGGAACTCTTATCCAATCCTTTACCGATATTCACCTCTCCACTACCACATAATGCTAACATACAAATAACAAATCCGGTGGTTAAAGCTTCACTTAGGATATGGCTCCAGTTTAGGAGGCATTTTGGATTAAAGCATGCTAGCGGTCTTTTCCCCGTTGCAAATAATCAATTCTGTGTTACATAACACATTTCAACATTGGCATAGAAATGGACTGGTGTTTTTCTGTGATCTATTTAAAGATGGAACATTCACCTCATTTGAAACACTTACCAAAGACCATAACATACCCAGATCCCATTTTTTTAGATACCTTCAAATCCGTAGTTTTGGCAAGAAAGTGTTTCCCTCATTTCTGTATCTGCTACCCAGGAGCCAATTAGATGTTATTCTAGAGATGGATCCCTTTGGGAAAAAACGAGTCTCTATAATTTACACACTGATACAGGGATTGAAACAGATATCCTGGGACAAAACAAGCACTGCATGGGAGAGAGATTTGGGTGTAGAGCTTTCTGAAGAGGCATGGCGGGACAGCTTAACTTGTATACACACCTCCTCATTGTGTATACGACATGGGTTAATTCAGTTTAAGGTGCTTCACCGTCTTCACTACTCGGGGGACAAGATTGCCAGAATCTTTCCCACCACAGACCCTGGCGGTCCGAGGTGCAGCCATAGTCCAGCCTCGGTGGGACACATGTTCTGGGCATGCCCCTCCCTCAACAGTTATTGGGGACAGATATTTAATGTATTCTCACATATCTGTAAACAGACCATAAACCCTGATTTTCACACAGCCATCTTTGGCATACCGCCCCCTAACTGTAAGGTCACAACTTTGCAGGCAAGTGCTCTAGCATTTGCCTCATTATTAGCACGCAGACTTATCCTATTTAACTGGAAGTGGAATAAAGCGCCATCATTTTTGCAGTGGTTGAGGGAGGTGCTGTCCTTTCTACCTTTAGAAAAGCTCCGATATAAAATATGTAAAACCCACAAAAACTTGACTTTGACCTGGAGTCCTTTCATAGACTTTATTGAAGGTTTCCCCTTTTATTGAATGTACTTTTTATTTACCTGGTTGTAACGACAATACTTATAGATATATGTTTACAACTTTATATCGTCTTCAAAAATATGGCTATTATGTGGAATTGGAATAAGAAATCCCTGCATAGTCCTTTTTTTTCTCTTGAGCCTTGGGGGGAGGGGGGCATTCCTACATGTTTATTTTGTTGTTGTTGTTGTTGTTGTGTCTTGTATAGCTGTTCCAAAAAACATGAAAATTGGAAAATAAAGTTAAAAAAAACAGGATATATTTCAATTTAAACACACTTCAAATTCAGCAATTTACACAACTATAGCACTGATACGATCGTACTCAAATCCTAATCTAACCATTATTGAGAAACAATCTAGACACATTGAATCCAAATGTAATAAAAAGTTAACAAAAACCTTTATTGATATTGGTGTCTCCATGTGTAAATAGTAGTAATGTATGATATGACTATGAGTAAACGTGTATTTACACATGTACAGTGAGTGTATGATTAAAATGTGGCCCAGTGTATTAACAAGACAAAGTGTAGGCCTATCAGTTGTAATAAGGTAACATAATTGCATTAAATAAATGCATATGAAATAAATACATTCATATTGTCTAGGCAGGGAGGAAATTCATCCAAAAAAAAAAGGAAGAGAGAGCAAGCGACAGACAAAGCAGCGACAGGTTAGTTTGTGCATCTGTAAATTGGTCGAACATTTCCAGTTATTTATGATAGTGTATCTGATAATACAGAACAGCCTCTAAAGCTAGTCAAGATACAGATGTATTTAAATGTCTGTTTGCTGGACATTGGGGCATAGTGTGTACGTTTCTGATTTTACTCTACTAATTTACAGCTTTGCAATATATTTGGCAATGGTAGTGATGCTGTTGGACTTTAATAGCAGTGTATAGTGTTTGGCAGGGTCATATTTAGAGTTCTGGTATTGGGCTGTTTTGGGGTATAACCAGACGCCTTGCCTAAATGATTGTGAAGGACATGGAACCTCTCTTTGTGGTCGAAGATGAGGGTTTTAGGAATTTTGTCAAGACACTTGAGCCGCGCTACAAGATTCCAAGTAGGAAAACTTTAATGGAAGGGAAAATACCAGAAATGTATGAAGAATGCCGATCAAAAGTTAAAAAAAATATCTGGATGGTGGAAACACTTGTACTCACAACAGACATGTGGATATCAAGAGCTGCAGAGGCTTATTTAACTGTCTCGTGCCATATCATTGATGAGAACTGGCAAATGCAAGACTATGTCCTGGAAACCCGTAGTTTTCCAGGACAACACAGCGCGCTGACAACATTTGTGCAGAATTAAAACGAATTACTGATGAATGGGGCATAACTGACAAAGTTCAGGCTGTAGTCACAGATAATAGAGCCACTATGGTTGATGCAGTGCGCAAAGCAGGTTGGGCGCATTATCCATGTTTTGCATACACTTTAGATTTAGTGGTAAAAGACTCCATTAAGGCTCGTCTTGATCTACTTAACATCCAGCAGAGATGCAGCGCTATAGTAGCTTTCTTTCACCATAAGAGCAGCAGAGAAGCTCAAAGAAATTCAGAAACAGTTGGAGTTTCCAGAACACCAATTGATAGTCAGCTGAAACAAGATGGAACTCTTTATCCCATCAAGACACTCTGTGAGCAGAAGGAAGCTGTTACAACAGCCCTCTGTCTTCTTGGAAAGAGCTCAAAGTGGCTAAGTGAGGAAGACTGGTCCATGATCAGTCTCTCCACTGATGCCCTGAGACCCCTTGAGGAAGTGACAAGAGAGATATCAAGTGACCTCAATTCTGACGATAAAATTATTCTGATAAACAGGTAACTTGAGACCGTGTGTCTATCAGGCATTTACACTAAACACCATCTAAATAGGCTAAACTCTATTCTTTTTTTTTAAATTTATTTCTGATTTTTCCCTTTTTTCTTCCAATTTAGTGGCCAATTGATCCCTATTTTAATTCAAACACCCACCCTCGTATTGCATGCGTTCGCCAACTGCATCTCTCCGGCCGGCAGTCTCGAAGGAAAGCGCCTCCCCACTTTCGTGACAAGGCGAATCCAAGCCGAACCACTGTTTTTCCGACACACACAGAGACGCATTCACATGACGAACACAAGCCGACTCCGCCCCCCTCCCGAAGACAGCGTTGCCAATGATTGCTGCTTCATCGAGTCCGGCCATAGTCGGATCTGACGAGACCGGGGCGCGAACCCCAGTCCCCAGTGGGCAACTGCATCGACACCAAGCCGATGCTTAGACCGCTACGCCACCGCGGACGCAGAGAACTCTATTCTGTTAATGATCTATTACATATTGACGGTGCAGCAGGGCAAGTAGTTCCCTATTTGGGATATATTGAAGTTGAACTATGGTTTCCTAAAGACATGTGTGGTACAGGATCCAAGTTTAATGTGTTGGTTCTTATCTGCCCAGACCGACCTTACAATAGTAACGTACCATTTTTGGTGGGGATGAATGTACTGAAAAATCTGGTGAGGGACTGTCAAGAAAAGAGTGGTGGCAAAGACTGGCATCAGTTACAAATACACCCAGAGTGGGCGGTGGCCTATTCAAGTTATCTTGCGAGGCAAAGCAGTTGTCAAGGTAATGCAAAATCAATGCAAGTCAGGCTTCAATCTCAATCACCTATTAGTATTGCCAGCAATGAAGTGAAAGAATTAAAGGGCATTTTTCACATTGCGGCCAATAAAAAGGGTTTCCAAGCATTGCTAACTGAACCTGAAATCTATTCCTGCCCTGGAGGCCTAGTGGTGTACAATCAACTATTACATGTGTCTCCCAGGTCCCACCAAAAAGTCAAACTTATGGTGCAGAATACACTAACTGACCACTTTATTAGGCACACCTGTCCAACTGCTCGTTAACGCAAATTTCTAATCAGCCAATCACATGGCAGCAACTCAATGCATTTAGGCATGTAGACATGGTCAAGACGATCTGCTGAAGTTCAAACCGAGCATCAGAATGGGGAAGAAAGGTGATTTAAGTGACTTTGAACGTGGCATGGTTGTTGGGGCCAGACGGGCTGGTCTGAGTATTTCAGAAACTGCTGATCTACTGGGATTTTCACACACAACCATCTCTAGGGTTTACAGAGAATGGTCCAAAAAAGAGAAAATATCCAGTGAGCGGCAGTTCTGTGGGCGAAAATGCCTTGTTGATGCCAGAGGTCAGAGGAGAATGGCCAGACTGGTTCGAGCTGATAGAAAGGCAACAGTGACTCAAATAACCACTCATTACAACCGAGGTATGCAGAAGAGCATCTCTGAATGCACAACACGTCGAACCTTGAGGCAGATGGGCTACAGCAGCAGAAGACCACACCGGGTGCCACCCCTGTCAGCTAAGAACAGGAAACTGAGGCTACAATTCGCACAGGCTCACCAAAATTGGACAACAGAAGATTGGAAAAACGTTGCCTGGTCTGATGAGTCTCGATTTCTGCTGCGACATTCGGATGGTAGGGTCAGAATTTGTCGTCAACAACATGAAAGCATGGATCCATCCTGCCTTGTATCAACGGTTCAGGCTGGTGGTGGTGGTGTAATGGTGTGGGGGATATTTTCTTGGCACACTTTGGGCCCCTTAGTACCAATTGAGCATCGTGTCAACGCCACAGCCTACTTGAGTACTGTTGCTGACCATGTCCATCCCTTTATGACCACAGTGTTCCCATCTTCTGATGGCTACTTCCAGCACGATACGCGCCATGTCATAAAGCTCGAATCATCTCAGACTGGTTTCTTGAACATGACAATGAGTTCGCTGTACTCAAATGGCCTCCACAGTCACCAGATCTCAATCAAATAGAGCACCTTTGGGATGTGGTGGACTGGGAGATTCGCATCATGGATGTGCAGCCGACAAATCTGCAGCAACTGCGTGATGCTATCATGTCAACTAGGACCAAACTCTCTGAGGAATGTTTCCAGTACCTTGTTGAATCTATGCCACGAAGGATTAAGGCAGTTCTGAAGGCAAAAGGGGGTCCAACCCGGTACTAGCAAGGTGTACCTAATAAAGTGGCCAGTGAGTGTATCTCAGGACATGACATTACCCTCCAACCAAAGTGCATTATAGCTGAACGCATGGAAGTAACTTGGGTGAGAGAGTTAGGCTGTGAGAATATAGCCCAAAGTAGACTTTCTCAAAAAAAAAATCCTGTCACCTCTATGCACATGAACACGACTGTAAAAGAAAAGGAATCAGAATCCGTGGATTTCAATACAGTGCTGGCAAACTCCCCAGTGCCGGAGGCCTTTAAAGAGCATATGGTATCCGGGCTTACCAGAGGGGCGAAGCCAGCATTCTCCTGTCATGACTTGGATGTTGGACACAAAATTGAACTCACTGATCACTCACCTTTCAAGAAAAGAACATGGTGTGTCTCACCAGCTGATTTTGAAGATCTCAGAAACCATCTTCATGAACTGTTGTCCACTGAGATAATTGAAGAGTCAAGTGACCCATTTGCCTCCGCTATAGTTTTGGTCCGTAAGAATAATCGGACACTTAGGATGGTAGTGGATTACAGGCGACTGAACAAAGTCACTAACAGAGACATGTACCCACTCCCTTGTATAGAGGAGACATTCTCACTGCTTTCTGGCTCGAAGTGGTTTTCTGTATTAGATCTTAAAAGCGGTTATTACCAAATCGAAGTGGATGAAGACGACAAACCCAAAACTGCTTTCACTACGCCATTTGGTAATTGGTAGTCTAGAATGATGCCTCAAGGCCTTACTAATTCACCAGCTACTTTCCAGCGCACTATGGAGAAGGTAATGGCTGAGATGAACCTTCAGGAGGTTATTACATTTCTCAATGATTTAATCGTCTTTTCAGATTCAAAAGAACAACACGAGGAACGCCTAATGAATATATTGCAGAGGATTTCAGAGTGTGGCTTAAAACTTTCCCCATCTAAGTGTAAACTTTTTCAAATGTCTGTCAATCATTTGGGGCACATCATCTCAGAGGAAGGCATACAACCTGATTCAGCGAAGGTGGAAGCAATCCTGAAGGAGCAGAGGTAATTTTTAGGGTTTTGCAGGTATTATCGAAGATTTGTTGAGCATTACTCTGCCATAGTTAAGCCAATTGAATGACCTACTGAAGATGGACCCAATCTCCCAGAAAGACAAGGGCAGAAAACGGTTGCCAGCTGGTCATCAACAGCTTGGGGGAAGATGGACAGCCTCGTGTCAAAAAGCCTTTGACGACAGAATTGTCAAACTTACCAGCGCCGCTGTTCTTGGCTTTGCCAACTGGCAACTCCCTTACATCTTACATACAGATGCTAGTGTGACCGGTCTAGGAGCAGCTCTGTATCAAGTTCAAGAGCGGAAGATGAGAGTGATGGCATATGCCAGTTGTGGCCTAAGCAGGAGTGAGAAAAACTACCCAGTACACAAGCTGGAATTTCTTGCCCTTAAGTGGGCCATCAGTCAGAAATTTCAAGACTATCTGTATGGAGTGAAATTTAAAGTTCTCACTGATAATAATCCATTAACATACGTTTTGACATCAGCAAAACTAGACGCCACTGGCCACCCCTGGCTTGCAGCCTTAGCAATGTTCGACTTTGATATCTTCTACAAGTCCGGTAAGAAAAATGTGGACGCTGATGTGTTGTCCCGCAGGCCTCAGGATGCCTTAAGTGATGACGAGGACACATTAGAAATGGACAATAAGATTGCCCTCCTCAAGAACCGTGTTCAACCCATTCAGGAGGATGATCAAGCTGTCTTCAGGCGGGAAGCCTTGGTGGCTGTGTGTCAAATACATCAGGTGATGGTGTTGAGGAATTTGACCAATCCTGAGTATGCCCAGCCAAGTCAGGAGGGGCACAGCGATTTAGTGGCTGCTGTAGAGATGCTTCTATGCAGTGAGGATGCCATACCAAGTAACTTTGAAGACCCGGAACCCTGGCCAGGGCAAGACACTCTCCCCAGCATGTCTATGGACGACTGGAAGCTTCTACAGGAAGAGGATGAGGACTTAAGACAGGTTGTTGCCTTACTCAGAGAAGACAGAAAACCAGTTAGTGGCACAGAAGGAGGAACCGCTGGAAGTACGTCTGCTGTTGAGGGAATGGCCCAAACTCACTTTAATAATAGGAGGAGTATTACACAGACAAGTTGGCAACCAGCAGGGAGGGCAATGCAATCAAGTTGATCATTCCTAAAAGTCACTGTGCCAGAGCCTTGGAGGGGGTTCATGATGAAACTGGCCACATGGGCTATGATCGGACTTTAAGTTTAGTTCGTGCTCGGTTTTATTGGCCTAAAATGTCATCAGATGTTGAGCATAAGTGTAAGACCTGTGAACGATTTGTCAGGAGAAAGGCCCGTGCAGAAAAGGCTGCTGAGTTAGTAAACGTCAAAGCGTTGAGCCGTTAGAACTTGTTTGCGTTATCTTACTATTGAACCAGACACTCGTGACACTAGGGACATTTTAGTTCTGACGGACCACTTTACGAAATATGCACAAGCATATCCCACAAGAGACCAGACTGCTAAAACTGTCGCCAGTGTATTGTGGGAGAACTTTATAAGCCACTATGGATTCCCAAAGAGAATCCATAGTGATAAAGGGGCAAACTTCGAGTCTTAGATCATAAAAGAGCTGTGCAAGATTACTGGGGTCAAGTCGAGGACAACTTCTTATCACCCAAGAGCAAACCCTGAGGAACATTTTAATAGAACTTTATTAGAAATGTTGGGGACTCTCAGTGATAAGAAGAAAGAATTGGCGGACATATGTCCATCCATTAGTACATGCCTATAATTGTTCAAGAAATGATGTGACTGGAGAATCGCTATTCTTTCTCATGTTTGGCAGGGAGCCCTGTCTACCAATTGACATATGTTTTGGAATCAGCTCGGCAGGACATAGTGAGAAGAAACACTCTCAGTTTGTGAGACTTGAAAAGAAAGCTGAAGTTTGCTATGACCTGGCATCACAAATGGCTGAGAAGCGCCAGCTGGTGAATAAGAGAAGGTGGGGTTGTAAGGTAATTGCCTCTCCCATCGAGGTTGGTGATAGGGTTTTAGTGCGCAACGTCAACATTCGTAAAAAGCACAAAATTGCGGACAAATGGGAGCCAACTGTTTATTTTTTTGGTGAAACGGTTGAGTGAAGACATACCAGTGTATGTTGTGAGACCAGAAATGGGTGAAGGACGCGAGCATACCTTACACAGAGACCTTCTGCTTCCTTGTGGATCCCTTCCAGTGTCTCCAGAGATAGAGAAGGAAGACAATGCTGTACTACGACATAGAACCCGGAACAGTGGACCAAATATGTAACGGGACATGGATGATTCCAGTGTAATGAGGGGGACAGGAACAATCCTGCATGATAGTACAGCATCTCTGAATCCAGATGCACCCGAATTTGTGGCTATGGAAAGTGGACCTTTGGATTACACAAGTGATCAAGTCATTGAGGATGACATGTTTTCAGAGGCAAATAAAAGAGATGCACATGGTGGATATGTTGATGAAGAAGAGACAGCTAATGCAACTGAGTCTCAAGAGCAAGAGACAATCCTGCCCCGCAGGTCAAATCGGGAGCACCGTCTTCCAAAAAAGACTGGAGGCTTATGACCTAAGAGGGAAATCAGACATACACCGTCAGTGTCTCATAGCCTCGGTGTCAAGTGCAGGTTAAGAGCAGCTTCTTAAAATAATGCAGGAACTGAGTTTTATGTTCCGGGAGCAGAACAAACTCCTCAGGCAACGTATAATGTGAGCTTTCAGTTAAGTATCTTATTAGTGGGTCGAGGACGACCTGTTTTAAGCAGGGGAGAATGTAACCCCATCATATTACAATAGTTCATTTACATTTCCGGGTACTTATGCCTAATTGGGTACTGTCACTTTAAGAGACCTTGATCCTACGTCAGGCTTGCTGGGCGGTACTCTTCTGCATTACGTTCTATGTGAGCTGGTAGATCACCAGTCGTTACCGTGACGACTGGCGACCTGCCAGCTCGCATCAGCAGAGACGAAGTCATTAAGTACTTTAAGGAGCGCAGTTTCAGTGATTTGGAGTGGGCGAAAACCAGACTGGAGGGGTTCAAGTAGGTTGTTGGAGTGTAGGTAGGTTTGGAGTTGTGTGGCGACAATGCATTCCAGGGTTTTAGAGAGGAAGGGGAGATTGTAAAGTACCCAGAAATGTAAATGAACTATTGTAATATGATAGGGGGTTACAAGGGAATTACCAGTCAGTGTCATTGCACGGTGGACTCGCACAGATAGACTCACAGGACTTTACCCAGTTTGGTCTTTACCCAATGTGGGCTGACACACAAGGGCTGATGCTTCTGCTGACGCTACAGCGCAGCCGTGTGTTAAATACCAGGAAGTACCACAGCTGAACCCTCCCGCATCTGATTGCCACAACAAAGGAAGCAATAGAGGGCGCGACCCGCGTCTGCTGACCCGGCTATTTAAGCTCAGAGAGTGAAACTAGCAAGTGCGCTGCCCAACAAAGCCTGATAACGGCCTAAACCAAAACTCAAAACCACACGTTTCTCCCAGAGGGAGCGCAAGTCTCTCTGCTGGACTCCAGTTATCTTGGAGCAGACCTTAACCATACTGGTTAGGCTGTTCCTGCCATTCACAGACAACCCATTAAACCAACAAATAGAGGGAAAACGTAAGACTTTCAATAAATGACTGGTAGAAGATACATGAGATAGTGTTACACACATTAAAGGATTCAGCTTCCGCAGTAAGCTGAATCCTTTATTGTCCATGCTTGACAATCGAATCTGTGTTCACATCGAACTTGAGTTGGGAGTCGAACATGGTTCCCAAGTACTTCCCCCTGCACCGATCCGGGGAGGGTTGCAGACTACCACATGTCTCCTCCCATACATGTGGTGTAAGTTATGTACAGTAGTTTGGATAATTGTATGCCCGCCTGGCCAGCAGGTAGAGCCATGGAGACACCAATATCATCACAGCTTCATCACAGCTTCGTCACAGCTCATCAAAGCTCATTACAGCTTCATCACAGCTTCATCACAGCTTCATCACAGCTCATTACAGCTTCATCACAGCTTCATCACAGCTCATTACAGCTTCATCACAGCTTCATCACAGCTTCATTACAGCTTCATCACAGCTTCATCACAGCTCATCACAGCTTCATCACAGCTTCATCACAGCTTCATTACAGCTTCATTACAGCTTCATCACAGCTTCATCACAGCTTCATCACAGCTCATTACAGCTTCATCACAGCTTCATTACAGCTCATTACAGCTTCATTACAGCTTCATCACAGCTTCATCACAGCTCATCACAGCGCAGTACTGCACGTGTACAGCACGTGTACAGCCAGTGTATGGTCCCACAGCCGTGGTCAGCATCTCGTCTTTCGGCACGCTGTTGTTCAGCAAGCTGTGTGTACAGCTAGCCGTGTATCAGTCAACCAAACGACCAGCTTATGTTAGCTCATGTACAGTTTGGAAACAACTAATGTTAGCTTGTGTACAGGAGGAAATACATTGTCAACGAACATTTGTGTCATCTCGTCATTTATGGGCTGCGTTCACAACGCCACTAAATCTCAACAATTGCGACAGATAGTAAATCTGTGTCAGTCCAAACGTTTGTAGTTCAAACGTTTACAGTTCGCCAGCCGCTTCTTTTCACCTGACAGTGAGGAGTTTCACCAGGGGGACGTAGCGCGTGGGAGGATCACGCTATTCCCCCAATTCCCCCTCCCCCCTGAACAGGCGCCCTGAGCGACCAGAGGAGGTGCTAGTGCAGCAACCAGGACACATACCCACATCCGGCTTCCCACCCGAAGATACAGCCAGTTGTGTCTGTAGGGACGGCCGACCAAGCCAGAGGTGACACGGGAACTCGACCGCGGCGATCCCCGTGTTGGTCGGCAATGGAATAGCCCGCTATGCCACCCGCACGCCCCTCTCCAAGTACTGTCTGACATTGTTCTGTAAGAAGTGGGGTTGTTGTAAAGCGTCTAGTGTGTTGTGGTGTAGTGTTGTGTGTCTGTCACGTGTCACTCAACCTTCACCGCTGGCTAGCAGAAATACTAACAGGAGAGCTGAGCACGTGAGTCTCTCCCTGCCAGTACATAGCCTCTCCAACAGCAAGCCCTATGTAGCGCCTCCTCGTGGCGACACAGGGTATCTGGGTACACCTTGGACCCTGGCTGAGCTACAAGGGACTCGGAGGAGGTCTGGCTCCTAGACGTGCGGTACGCAGGCCCACCGGTGTGTGGATATTCCCTGATGCCCACGAACCACCCCCTGCTATGGGTTAAATAGTGCCACCTAGTGGATACCTCGGGAGAGGAATAGGCTACGAGAGTAAACCCCTACACAACATCAACGTCCACAGCGCTGTTGTTTTGTGTTTTCTTGCCCCTTTGTGTGTGTTTAAATGGGAGAGTCCTGCTGGCGTTGTGTGTGGCTGCCACTTTGCCCTCTCGTAGCCCCCCTTCCCATCCACCCCTGTGTGTTGTGTTGTGTTGTGTTGATCTGTTGTCTTGTTTCACCCCGTTTACTGTAAAGCCACTTGGAGTGTTAGAAAAGCGCTATATAAGATTTATTATTATGATTATTACCATTATTATTGTTGTTGTTGTTGTTGTTGTTGTTGTAAGTGTCAACAGTTTGACCATCCTGGCCATGTCTAGTGCTAGCTTTGGGTTTAGCACTGTTTCTCCTTAATTCCATGATAACTTGACACGTTAAGATCAAGGAAGTTTTCATCACACCACTCACAACCGTGATCTGACTCCGAGCCCTGAAGAAGAGACAAAAGTGTGGTATCGACAGAGAATTTCACCAGGTAGCTACGCTCTTTAGAAGACCTGCAGCTGTCTGTATACAAAATAAAAAGCAGGGGGGAAAGAAAGCAACCCTGCAGTGAGCCCCTGTTTAGACCAGGACATTGGACATACCTCCATTAACTAAAACCTGCTGGGTTCTGTCTGTTAAAAAGATTAAAAGCAGCATTAAAAGCTGGTCAGGTAAATTAAAACAAGAAGCAAGCCGCTGGATCAAAATGTGAGGTTGCATCTTGTTAAAAACCGAAGGGAAGTCAGCAAATAAAAGCCTCGCATGAGGACTGGGTTTCTCCAGGTGCTTATATAGTTTGTCGAGGATAAAGAGTTTTGCATCCTCCACACCCTTGCCAGCTTGATAAGCAAACTGCAAGGGCTCTAGTTTGCCATCAACTAGGGAGACGACCTCATCTTTTAAATTTTTCTCAAAGTTTTTCACTACAAGTGATGTAAGTGCCACAGGTCTGAACTCATTTTGTTCAACAAAATGACGTTTTTGGTTTCGGAATAGGGATTATAGTGGAAGTTTTCCAGATTGAAGTAACTGGCAACAGTCGGCACACATTTGAAAGAGTTTAGAGAAGAAATCACTGAGCTGGTCAGCACAGTATGGCAGAGTGTGCCTGCGGATGGCAACGGGGCCAGCAGGCATCCCTATGTTCATTTTCTTAAATAAGGCTATGACACGTTGCTGAGATAACACAATACTGTTCTGGCGTACAAGGGACTCCCTCAACCTGGAAACACTATGAGTAAAATTAGACCTTTCAAAGCGAGAGCAAAACTAATTAAAAGTGTTTGACAGATGAGCATCCTTCACTCGTATCCCGTGCATATTGGTTAATGGAAGCCATTGATTTGATCCCTTGCCAGACTGCTCTAAGGTCACCACTGCTTTATTGCATTTCTATTTTTTCCCCTATGCTTCACTTTGGCCTTAGCTATTTAATTCCTCACTTCTCTAGGCACAGCCTTTTTCTCGAGAGGATTGCCGGTGTAAAAGATACTTTTCTTTTTATTGCTAACGGATCTGAGTGCCTTAGCTAGCCAAGGTTTGTTATCCCAACTAAAAACAACCTTTTTAGTTGGGGTAACTGAGTCAACACAGAATGTGATGTAAGATGACATGATGTCAGAAAGCTCATCAACATCATCACAAGTGTCAGTCAGTGCAATCAAAACGTGCCTGAAGAGAGGAGACATTGTCCTCTGACCAAGTCTCAACTTGTTTCCCCCCACACTCAAGCTGCCTGAAGAGAGGAGACACTGTCCTATAACCAAGTCTCTACTCGTTTCCCCCCACACTCAAGCTGCCTGAAGAGAGGAGACACTGTCCTCTGACCAAGACTCTACTCGTTTCTCCCCACACTCAAGCTGCCTGAAGAGAGGAGACGCTGTCCTCTGACCAAGTCTCTACTCGTTTCTCCCCGCACTCAAGCTGCCTGAAGAGGGGAGACACTGTCCTCTGACCAAGTCTCTACTCGTTTCTCCCCACACTCAAGCTGCCCGGAGAGAGGAGACACTGTCCTTTGACCAAGTCTTTACTCGTTTCTGCCCACACACAAGCTGCCTGAAGAGAGGAGACACTGTCCTCTGACCGAGTCTCTACTCGTTTCTCCCCACACTCAAGCTGCCTGGAGAGAGGAGACACTGTCCTCTGACTGAGTCTGTACTCGTTTCTGCCCACACTCAAGCTGCCTTGAGAGAGGAGACACTGTCCTCTGACCAAGTCTTTTCTCGTTTCTCCCCACACTCAAGCTGCCTGAAGAGAGGAGACACTGTCCTCTGACCAAGTCTCTACTCGTTTCTCCCCACACTCAAGCTGCCCGGAGAGAGGAGACACTGTCCTTTGACCAAGTCTTTACTCGTTTCTGCCCACACTCAAGCTGCCTGAAGAGAGGAGACACTGTCCTCTGACTGAGCCTGTACTCGTTTCTCCCCACACTCAAGCTGCCTGGAGAGAGGAGACACTGTCCTCTGACCAAGTCTTTTCTCGTTTCTCCCCACACTCAAGCTGCCTGAAGAGAGGAGACACTGTCCTCTGACCAAGTCTCTACTCGTTTCTCCCCACACTCAAGCTGCCTGGAGAGAGGAGACACTGTCCTCTGACCGAGTCTCTACTCGTTTCTCCCCACACTCAAGCTGCCTGGAGAGAGGAGACACTGTCCTCTGACCAAGTCTCTACTCGTGTCCCCCCACACTCAAGCTGCCTGAAGAGAGGAGACACTGTCCTCTGACCAAGTCTTTACTCGTTTCTCCCCACACTCAAGCTGCCTGGAGAGAGGAGACACTGTCCTCTGACCGAGTCTCCTCGTTTCTCCCCACACTCAAGCTGCCTGGAGAGAGGAGACACTGTCCTCTGACCAAGTCTCTACTCGTGTCCCCCCACACTCAAGCTGCCTGAAGAGAGGAGACACTGTCCTCTGACCGAGTCTCTACTCATTTCTCCCCACATTGAAGCTGCCTGAAGAGAGGAGACACTGTCCTCTGACCGAGTCTCTACTCATTTCTCCCCACATTGAAGCAGCTTGAAGAGAGGACACATTGTCCTCTGACCACGTCTTTACTCGTTTCTCCCCAAGCTCAAGCAGCCTGAAGAGAGGAGACACTGTCCTTTGACCAAGTCTTTACTCGTTTCTCCCCACGCTCAACCTGCCTGAAGAGAGGAGACACTGTCCTCTGACCAAGTCTTTACTCGTTTCTCCCCACGCTCAAGCTGTCTGAAGAGAGGAGACACTGTCCTCTGACCGAGTCTTTACTCATTTCTCCCCACGCTCAAGCTGCCTGAAGAGAGGAAACACTGTCCTCTGACCAAGTCTTTACTCGTTTCTTCCCACACTCAAGCTGCCTGAAGAGAGGAGACACTGTCCTCTGACCAAGTCTTTACTCATTTCTCCCCCCATTCAAGCTGCCTGAGGGGGGAGACACTGTCCTCTGACCAAGTCTCTACTCGTTTCTCCCCACACTCAAGCTGCCTGAAGAGAGGAGACACTGTCCTCTGACTAAGTCTCTACTCGTTTCTCCCCACACTCAAGCTGCCTGGAGAGAGGAGACACTGTCCTCTGACCAAGTCTTTACTCGTTTCTGCCCACACTCAAGCTGTCTGAAGAGAGGAGACACTGTCCTCTGACCAATCCCTACTCGTTTCTCCCCACACTCAAGCTGCCTGAAGAGAGGAGACACTGTCCTCTGACCAAGTCTTTTCTCGTTTCTCCCCACACTCAAGCTGCCTGAAGAGAGGAGACACTGTCCTGTGACCAAGTCTTTACTCGTTTCTCCCCACACTCAAGCTGCCTGAAGAGAAGAGACACTGTCCTCTGACCGAGTCTCTACTCGTTTCTCCCCACACTCAAGCTGCCTGAAGAGAGGAGACACTGTCCTCTGACCAAGTCTTTACTCGTTTCTGCCCACACTCAAGGTGTCTGAAGAGAGGAGACACTGTCCTCTGACCAAGTCTTTTCTCGTTTCTCCCCACACTCAAGCTGCCTGAAGAGAGGAGACACTGTCCTCTGACCGAGTCTCTACTCGTTTCTCCCCACACTCAAGCTGCCTGAAGAGAGGAGACACTGTCCTCTGACCAAGTCTTTACTCGTTTCCCCCCACACTCAAGCTGCCTGAAGAGAGGAGACACTGTCCTCTGACCAAGTCTCTACTCGTTTCTCCCCACAGTCAAGCTGCCTGAAGAGAGGAGACACTGTCCTCTGACCAAGTCTCTACTTGTTTCCCCCCACACTCAAGCTGCCTGAAGAGAGGAGACACTGTCCTCTGACCAAGTCTCTACTTGTTTCTCCCCACACTCAAGCTGCCTGAAGAGAGGAGACACTGTCCTCTGACCAAGTCTCTACTTGTTTCCCCCCACGCTCAAGCTGCCTGAAGAGAGGAGACACTGTCCTCTGACCAAGTCTCTACTTGTTTCCCCCCACACGCAAGTTGCCCGATGAGAGGAGACACTGTCCTCTGACCGAGTCTCTACTCGTTTCTCCCCACACGCAAGCTGCCCGGAGAGAGGAGACACTGTCCTTTGACCGAGTCTTTACTCGTTTCTGCCCACACTCAAGCTGCCTGAAGAGAGGAGACACTGTCCTCTGACCGAGTCTCTACTCGTTTCTCCCCACACTCAAGCTGCCTGGAGAGAGGAGACACTGTCCTCTGACTGAGTCTGTACTCGTTTCTCCCCACACTCAAGCTGCCTGAAGAGAGGAGACACTGTCCTCTGACCAAGTCTCTACTCGTTTCTCCCCACACTCAAGCTGCCTGAAGAGAGGAGACACTGTCCTCTGACCAAGTCTCTACTTGTTTCCCCCCACACTCAAGCTGCCTGGAGAGAGGAGACACTGTCCTCTGACCGAGTCTCCTCGTTTCTCCCCACACTCAAGCTGCCTGGAGAGAGGAGACACTGTCCTCTGACCAAGTCTCTACTCGTGTCCCCCCACACTCAAGCTGCCTGAAGAGAGGAGACACTGTCCTCTGACCGAGTCTCTACTCATTTCTCCCCACATTGAAGCTGCCTGAAGAGAGGAGACACTGTCCTCTGACCGAGTCTCTACTCATTTCTCCCCACATTGAAGCAGCTTGAAGAGAGGACACATTGTCCTCTGACCACGTCTTTACTCGTTTCTCCCCACGCTCAAGCTGCCTGAAGAGAGGAGACACTGTCCTTTGACCAAGTCTTTACTCGTTTCTCCCCACGCTCAACCTGCCTGAAGAGAGGAGACACTGTCCTCTGACCAAGTCTTTACTCGTTTCTCCACACGGTCAAGCTGTCTGAAGAGAGGAGACACTGTCCTTTGACCAAGTCTTTACTCGTTTCTGCCCACACTCAAGCTGCCTGAAGAGAGGAGACACTGTCCTCTGACCGAGTCTCTACTCGTTTCTCCCCACACTCAAGCTGCCTGGAGAGAGGAGACACTGTCCTCTGACCGAGTCTGTACTCGTTTCTCCCCACACTCAAGCTGCCTGAAGAGAGGAGACACTGTCCTCTGACCAAGTCTCTACTGGTTTCCCCCCACACTCAAGCTGCCCGAAGAGAGGAGACACTGTCCTCTGACCAAGTCTCTACTCGTTTCTCCCCACACTCAAGCTGCCTGAAGAGAGGAGACACTGTCCTCTGACCAAGTCTCTACTTGTTTCCCCCCACACTCAAGCTGCCTGAAGAGAGGAGACACTGTCCTCTGACCAAGTCTCTACTTGTTTCTCCCCACACTCAAGCTGCCTGAAGACAGGAGACACTGTCCTCTGACCAAGTCTCTACTTTTTTCCCCCCACGCTCAAGCTGCCTGAAGAGAGGAGACACTGTCCTCTGACCAAGTCTCTACTTGTTTCCCCCCACACTCAAGCTGTCTGAAGAGAGGAGACACTATCCTCTGACCAAGTCTCTACTTGTTTCCCCCCACACTCAAGCTGTCTGAAGAGAGGAGACACTGTCCTCTGACCAAGTCTCTACTTGTTTCCCCCCACACTCAAGCTGTCTGAAGAGAGGAGACACTATCCTCTGACCAAGTCTCTACTTGTTTCCCCCCACACTCAAGCTGTCTGAAGAGAGGAGACACTATCCTCTGACCAAGTTTCTCCTTGTTTCTCCCCACACTCAAGCCTCTTGAAGGAGGGTTTGTACATGGGCAAAAGATACACACTGTTATGGTATGACAAACCAAAGGATGTCATGGGCAAGGACTTGCGAGCACCCCACACTGGACCATAACACAGGTGTATCGTAGTGTTGTTTTGTGTGGTGGCACAAGTCACTAACTGTTTGTATGTCCTCAGAGTCTTGTTTAAAATAGTGGTTGAAGTCTAAAAGGATAAACTGGGGGTTTCCGGGCAGATTGAATCGAGCCTGTGTGTTACATCGGCAATCAGTTGTGCAGTGGTGGATGCATTAGCTCGTGGATGAATGTACACTATTGTGAAGAACAGCTGCTGAAATTATTATCTTTACTTTTACAAGCTGACAGGCCAATAAACAGCATTCAGATGAGTCAAGACACATTACGTTAGAAGACAGACCAACAATTGTGCTATGACATTTTTTATACGGAGGTAATTTGACTGTGTGTGTGTGTGTGTGTGTGTGTGTGTGTGTGTGTGTGTGTGTGTGTGTGTGTGTGTGTGTGTGTGTGTGTGTGTGTGTGTGTGTGTGTGTGTGTGTGTGTGTGTGTGTGTGTGTGTGTGTGTGTGTATGTATTTATAGACGGTCCGGCCCTGCAGGCCGGTCTCCTGCAGTTGGATTGTGTCCTGCAGCTGAATGGAGTTCCAGTAGAAGGCTGGAAGTGTGTGGACCTCGCCCATGCCATCAGGTACATGTTTGTGTGCTGCTGTGTGTTAGTCAGACTCAGGGGGGGAGGGGGTCTCACTGGTTCTTCATTTAAAAGTGAGACCCTCAAAAGAGACAGGAAATATGGGGAGACCTGTTTTAATCCCAGCATGCATTACTCTCACTGATCCGATGAGACACAAGGGAATAGAAACTTAAGACACAGATCTTCAAACAGCACAATAACACTAACTCTGATGTCACTCTCCTGTTTGTGATGTCACACTCCTGTTTGTGATGTCACACTCCTATCTGTGATGTCACACTCCTGTTTGTGATGTCACACTCCTGTTTGTGATGTCACTCTCCTGTTTGTGATGTCACTCTCCTGTTTGTTATGTCACTCTCTTTGACTGATGTCACACTAGTGTTTGTGATGTCACTCGTGTTTTTGATGTTTCACATTCCTGTTTGGCATCTCATATGTGTTTCTGATGTCACACTCATGTTAATGATATCATATTCATATTTCCATTGTACCACTCATCTTTCGGATGTCACACTTCTTTTTCTGATGTCAAACTCGTGTGTTTAATGCCCCTCTCATATAGCTGATGTCACACTCCTGTTTGTGATGTCACACTCCTCTCTGTGATGTCATACTTGTGTTTCTAATATAGCACTCCTGTTTTTGGTGTCACATACATTTATTTTTTTTCTTCAATACACCTACAATTCTTTTTACACCCCCAAATTTTTTTATGATGTCCAAGATGGAGCTCTAGTATTGCTCCAGACATCTACATGTCCAGAACATATGTAAAAGAGTCCCTGCTTCAGTCTTACACCTAGGACAATGTTCTGAGTACCTGCTACTTATTTTATGGAGACGACGTTGAGGTGTCCTGTAAACCCTGTGTATAAGGTTAAACTGTAGGCGTTTGTGTCGACTGTTACAGGAAAATGATTGAGAGCTATCACAAATCAGCTTCCATTCAGAGTCCTCGAGAGTATCGTCAACGTCCATTTCCCATTTAACCTTTGCAATAAGAACTTTACTTACTGTAAGATTAATGCATCTGTTATAGGCAAAGGATAGAAAGCCCTTAGAATTATATTTTTCTTGTATTGTGATAGCTGTCTGTAGATCCTCTAAAGGGGCAAATTTCCCTCCCTGCTGTACTCTAATATAGCCTCTAACTTGGAGATATTTTATAAAGTGTGCTAGAGGAATTCCAAAATAGGATCCCAATTGTTAAGATGACTTCATATTGTTATGCTCATATAGCTCTCCAAATGTGCATATATGTATGTCTGTTATACCAGTCTCTAGTAGCGCCATCTCTCAATGCCCCAGGTAAAACAGGATTAAAATGGAATGGGGTAGATCTGTATATTGTGCGGACACTTTGAAACTTTACTCTCATTTCATGCCATATTTTAGGTGTATTTTTTATCATAGGATTTTGAGTTATGATTTTCTGATTGTGATAGGAGTAAATAAATGGAATACTTGACAGCACTGCTGCTGTATGAGACTGTTCAATTTGTTTCCATGCTGGAGGGTGTTCTAAGTTTTTAATCCATGCCCAAACAGCTCTAGATTGAGCAGCCAAATAGTATAACTGAAAGTCAGGTAGGTTTAGCCCGCCTTGTACAGTGGGGCAGCAGTGGGTTTTGAGCTTGACTCAAGGAACTTTACCATTCCACAGGAATCTGGAAATCCGTCTATCTAAATCTTTAAAGAACGCTTTTAGGATTGGTGTTGGAAGCACTTGAAACAAATAAATAAATTTGGGTAAGATATTCATTTTTATAGTTTTTTCGTCCAATTAGGGATAAAGGTAGAGACTTCCATCTTTCCAGATCTACTTCCACTTTTTTAAGCAGGGGGTCATAGTTGAGGGAACATGTTTTGGTCTAATTGATTGGGTATTGGTAGACCAAGATAACAAAGCTTATAAGATTCCCAGTGAAAGGTAATGGTTTCCCTTGATAATTCTTGGGCAGCTGAATTGAGAGGCATTATCACACTTTTATATTGTGTTTATTTTTTATCCAGAGATGCAGCTATATTCATCTGATAGGGTGCAAAGGGCAGGGAGTGATGACTCCACATCGGTCAAGTACATCATAATATCATCAGCAAATACCGATATTACATGTTTTTCTTGTTCAACCATAACACCCTCTAAAACAGTGTTTCTCAACCCAGTCCTCAAGGAACCCCTATCCTGCAGATTTTCATTGTAACCCTGCATAGGTAGCCCTGCTTGTACTTACTCGACCAATCGTCTCGCAGCACTTAATTATGCAAGGTGTGCAACATCTGACAAAATTCATTGCTGAGTGGTTGAATAACTACAAACAGGTACCTATTCAGGGTTGCAAAGAAAATATGCAGGATAGGGGTTCCTTGAGGACTGGGTTGAGAAACACTGCTCTAAAACAAGGTAAACTCTTATAGCAATTGCGAGAGGTTTAATTGCCAATGAGAAGAGAAGTGGGGACAAGGGACAACCTTGGCCTGTACCACGTGACAAGGGGGAAAGAAATTAGATATGAGTATTTGTTCGAATCATTGCTGATGGATTGGGATAGAGTATCTCTATCATTCATATCAAATTTGGATCAACATTCATTTTTTGTAAAACTGCAAAAAGAAAGGACCATTCTAAACGATCAAATGCCTTTTCGGCATCTAATCAAAGGGCAACTACAGGGGTATTAATTTGTTTAGCACAATGAGTTATGTTGAGGAACCTTCGAATAATATCAGAGGAAAAGCGATTTTGAATAAAGACGGTTTGATCTTTATTTACAAGGCTAGGTATCACATTGTCCATTCTAGTGGTTATAACCTTTGTAAACATCTTATAATCTGATGATAGGCAGGCAATTGGCCTATAGGATGAACAGAGTTTTGGGAACTTTACCAGGTTTTAGCAGAACTGTAATCAGAGCCTGTTCTAAAGTTTTAGGTAGCTGGTAGATCTCAATTGCATGCTTCAACATATCCATTAGAGGTGTAATCCGACTAGATGCAAAAGTTTTGTGGAAGTCGACAGGGAACTCATCTGGCCCTGGCGATTTTCCTCCTGAAAGCGTTTTTATTGCATCTAGAACTTCTTGTTTAGTAATGTCAGCCTCTAGATTATGCTGTGTCTCTGCAGTCATCCCCGGAATAGTGAGTCCCTCTAAGAAGTTGTTCATTATATGAGTATCTACACCCTGAGAAGATCCAAAGGAGTTGAATCAAGTGCAACTGGACTTGGTATATATCCGTGAAGACGTTTCGCCTCTCATCCAAGAGGCTTCCTCAGTTCGTGCCTTTCTGACTAGACCAAGCTAGTCTGACTGGCTGCTGATGAGACTCAGCATTTATCCTCTATGGGTCGTTGTCCGAGCTATTGATATGCGTGGCTCTTTGTGATCTGATGTTTACCAACGCCCGTCGCTAACAGAGCCATAGATATGAGTGGCTCTTTTGTGTGCCGATGTTTGGCCGCGCCCGTCGTTATCGGAGCTATTGATATGCGTGGCTCTCCTGTGCTCCGATGCCCAGCCGCGCCCGTCGCCATCGGAGCTACTGATTCGTCAGAGATGTGGATCTGTTTGGTCGAAACTCGTACTGGCTATCAGTCAGCAGATTGTGCTTCTCAATAAATTTGTCTAGTCTAGCAGCAACTACTTTTTTCAATATTTTTTTCCTTTTTCTGATGTGACATTTGTGTCCCACCTGTTTCTGACGTGGCACTTCTGTTTTTGATGTCACACTCATGTTTGTTCCCTTTCTGATGTTACACACTCCTGTTTCTGACATTGCGATCTGTAGCGAGATTAGGAAGCAGGTTGAGGAGAGCCTGGAGAGGTGGAGGTATGCACTGGAGAGAAGGGGAATGAAAGTCGGTGGGAGCAAGACGGAATACCTATGCGTGAATGAGAGGGAGGACAGTGGAATGGTCAGGATGCAAGGAGTAGAAGCAATGAAGGTGTATGAGTTTAAATACTTGGGATCAACTGTCCAAAGTAACGGGGAGTGCAGGAGAGCGGTGAAGAAGAGAGTGCAGGCAGGGTGGAGTGAGTGGAGAAGAGTGTCAGGAGTGATTTGTGACAGAAGGGTACCAGCAAGAGTTAAAGGGAAGGTTTACAAGAGGGTTGTGAGACCAGCTATTTTGTATGGTTTGGAGACAGTGGCACTGATGAAAAGACAGGAGGTGGAGCTGGAGGTGGCAGAGTTGAAGATGATAAGATTTTCACGCCCGTCGTTATCAGAGGTATTGATATGCGTGGCTCTTTTGTGTTCCGATGTTAAGCAGCGACGGTCGTTGGGCGTGTTAGTTTCAATTAACACGCCCAACGACCGTCGCTGCTTACGACGCTGATAACGACGGGCGTTGCTAAACTAAGGAACACAAAGAGCCATGGACATCTTTAGCTCTGATAACGACTCCAAAGAGGATAAATATCGGAGTCTCATCACCAGCCAGTCAGACTAGCTTGGTCTAGTCAGAAAGGCACGAACTGATGAAGCCTCTTGGATTAGAGGCGAAATGTCTTCACGGATATATACCAAGTCCAGTTGCACTTGATTCAGTTCCTTTGGATTAGTAGTAGTGGTAGTGGTGGTAGTGGTGGTGGTAGTAGTAGTAGACTGGTAGTAGTAGTAGTAGACACACATGTTTCTGATGTCACACTCCTGTGTCTGGTGTCACACTCATGTTACTCGGTGACTTGGTTTATTTACATTGTAATAAATCTAGAAACACAGAGACCAAATTGCAAATAAGTTCAAGGGGCTTTAAAAAAGTTCCTCTTCATTTTCTATTAATCAAAAATGATTTCTATGGCAAACCGCCAGACTGACGTGTCGTGATCCAGAGTCCCCTAGCTAAACCATCTGGCCTGTTGATGAGCATTTATGTATTTCATGAACCAGCGTCCAGGATCTGGTTCCTACTGGTCCCTAGAGTTCTGTGGTTGTCCCAGGGTCAATTGGATTGGACCTTCCGAGAGTAGACCCATTGGTGGATTGCCAAACCAATAAGACAGCGACATAAAATGTAATTCTCTGTCTGTCTGTCTCTCTGCCTGTCTCCCCCCCCCTGTAGGAGTTGTTCCAGTCAGATAGCCCTGGTGGTGTGGAGGGGAGCTCCACAAATGAGACCCTGTTATGAAGGGATTCTCCACCAGCCGTCATACCAACCACCTTCCTGTCAACAACCAACTCTCCACCACAAGGTGACCCCTGGCTTTACCTCCATTACTGGAGATAAATCCTCTTAAAGGACCACCCCAGTGTTTCTGCAAGTTTCAGCCCACTTAATAATCACGTGCACTTTATTTATCTCCCCATCATGTTCTAATGCATGTTCCTAACCTCCGTTTCCATATCAGTATGGTATGAAAATCATCTTGCAAAATGAAAAACAACTGTAAAATCACTTAAGATGGGTGATGCACCAAAAGGAACTTCTAATCAACTTCATTTTTGATCAAAATTAGATCGTTCTTGCCACTTAATGCAGCTTATAACAGGTGTCTGAAATTCAGATTTGACCAGAAATGTAAAGCGCTTTGAGTGGCTGTTTCAGCTAGAAAAGTGCTGTATAAAATGCAATTTGATTGATTGATTGATTGATTAATTGATTGATTGATTGATTGATTGATTGATTGATTGATTGATTGATTGATTGATTGATTGATTGATTGACTTAATGCAGCTGAAAACACAGACTTGAGAAAAAAGTACCTGAAAAAAAAATATTGTTCTGCAAATTAAATGTATACCTCCATGATTTTTTTTTTACATTTTCCACCTTTATTTGATAGCGATAGTCGCGAGAGAAACAGCACAGGCAGGGGATGGCATTCAGCAAAGGGCCCGGGCCAGATTAGAACCCGGGCCCTTTGCTGCAGTAAGGACTCAACCTTATGCGGTAGGTGAGCCACTGTGGCGCCCCTACCTTCAGGATTCTTAATGGCAACATGAATGGCACCAGGAGGGGGAGACATTTTCAAGACCGGTTCATCATCTGTAAATCCAAATGAAAGAAAACTGAGAAATTGGGTAATTATTCCCCCATCCAAACACTATATAAAACACTATATATGCTCTGGAAAAAGTCATGAGGAATGTTAAGTATACTTCAAGTGTAGTACATGGGCTAAAACATGAAGAAGAAAAAACAGCAGTAAGGTCCGTTAACACTCGAACGACCGGGATTTCACTGCTACCTAAAACGACCGTGGGTTTTGACCGCCCACGGTCGTTTAAACTGTACATTGTGTCAAGATAAATACCCAGCTGCGATATCAATGCATTACATATGTTACTGTGTCTGTTGTAAAAATAACTGACACCAAAATTAACATTTTAACAACTTTAACACTGTTTTTAAACAATTTAAAAGGGTGGCTGTCCAACGCCTGTAAATACTGCAGCGCCTCGGCGGTAGTCACGGTGCGTCAGTAACCAGACATGTTGGACATAATCACACATCAAGTTTAGACTATTTCTCTCCACTGGAGGGCGCTAGTGTGTTTCTAGGACACAGCAATGAACTTCACGAAGGAAACGATGCGACCAACACACGTCATAAATACTGACATGACGCACACCATCACGCGCAAATGACGTGCGGTCATGCTGACCGCTCATGGCGGTTTTAGGTAGATTATCATCACTGGATTTTCTGCGATTGATCTAAAACTCGTTTTAATGCAAATATATGCAGTTTTAGGAGCACTCAGGGAGCGGCAGGTCTATATCTTCTTTTTTCTCACGAAGTTACTACACTCCGAAAATGCGAAACGGCCATGATGAGCGACTGTGAAGGTTGGTGACAGTCTCTACTGTACCGTCAGTCCGACAGATGGACGGACAGGCGTTTGGCTTTAAAACGCGAGGTGAAGGGACATGAGGGGAGAGACCACACGACTTCAGTCTGTTTTATTTCCAGACACTTCTTTTATTTAGTCACCGCCCATCTCCAACATCGGTCTGGTTGACGGCAACACAGTCACATGTTGTGAGTTACACGTGACTTCAACACCAATGAAAACACACTTGAGTTTTAAAATGTACTGTGTTTCCCGGACAGCAAGTCACTGTTATTTTACTCCTCTGGCTGCACCTGCGACTTATAGTCCAAAACGATCTATAGAAATACATTTTGTTGGACGAATACGCTGCATATCAACTAAGGCCACTAGATGGCAGTATTTAATCTTGTGACTCAATTGAAAATACTGTATCGCAGGGGGGAAAAGTTTACATTTACACTCAACTGAAAAACTAGGCTTCACTAATAGTGGTCTCAAACAAAATACCAAAAAGGAAGAGTTATACTGCCGAATTTAAATTACAGATAGTTGAATATGCCGCCAAAAACAGTAACTGGACAGCAGAATGAAAGTTTGGAGTTAGCGGAAAACCTTGTCAGGGACTGGCACGGGGCAAAGGCAACTCTTCATGAAATGAAAAAAAAGAGGGCTAATATTGAAAGCTCACTGGCCTGAACTGGAGGGAAAGTCCACCAAATGGGTACTTGAACAGCAGGCTGCTGGCAGAGTCCTGTCAACAGTTACGTCTCCTAGCCCACGTAATTGCCAAGGAGATGAATATTGAAGCTTTTGTGTGTGGACATTCCTGGTGCTACCTCTTCGTGCAATCCAACCACTTGTCAATCAAAGCATGGACCACGATGTGTCAGCGACTGCTGCCAGACTTCCAAGCCAACACTGACAGTTTTCGTGCCTTCATCAAAAAGGAAGTCACTGCACACATTGTGTTTCCAGATCATATAATTAGCATGGATAACGTACCCCTCACTTTCGATATTCCTATGAGCGGAAGTGTTGCGGAGAAGGGTCAGAAGAGTGTGAGCATTGTGACAACTGGTCATGAGAAATTGCACTTCACAGTGGTACTAGCATGCTATGGAAATGATGCAAAATTGCCAACAATGGTCATTTTTAAATGAAAGACCATGCCAAAAGATCAACTTCCACCCCCCGATGGTGTGACCACAAATGCAAAAGGGTAGATGGATGAAGAAATTATGAAATTTTGGCCAGTAAAGTTCTACACTAAACATCCAGACAGTTTCTTTAAAACACACAAAGCCCTACTTGTGATGGATAGCATGCGGGAGCACACCACAGCACACATCAAAGATAAAACCAAAGCCTGCAATTCCATACCTTCTGCCATCCCTGCCCTAGAGGCTTGACTAGGTCACCCATACCTGCTGCCATCCCTGGAGGCTTGACTACGTCATCCATACCTGCTATCATCCCTGGAAGCTTGACTACGTCACCCATACCTGCTGCCATCCCTGCCCTAGAGGCTTGACTAGGTCATCCATACCTGCTGCCATCCCTGGAGGCTTGACTACGTCATCAATACCTGCTGTCATCCCTGGAAGCTTGACTACGTCACCCATACCTGCTGTCATCCCTGGAAGCTTGACTACGTCACCCACACCTGCTGCCATCGCTGCCCTAGAGGCTTGACTAGGTCACCCATACCTCCTGTCATCCCTGGAGGCTTGACTACATCACCCATACCTGCTGTCATCCCTGGAGGCTTGACTAGGTCACCCATACCTGCTGTCATCCCTGGAGGCTTGACTAGGTCACCCATACCTGCTGTCATCCCTGGAGGCTTGACTAGGTCACCCATAGTTGCTGTCATCCCTGGGGGCTTGACTAGGTCACCCATACCTGTTGTAATCCCTGGAGGCTTGACTAGGTCACCCATACCTGCTGTCATCCTTGGAGGCTTTACTACGTCATCCATACCTGCTGTCATCCCTGGAGGCTTGACTACGTCACCCATACCTGCTGTCATCCCTGGAGGCTTGACTAGGTCACCCATAGCTGCTGTCATCCCTGGAGGCTTGACTAGGTCACCCATAGTTGCTGTCATCCCTGAAGGCTTGACTATGTCACCCATACCTGCTGTCATCGCTGGAGGCTTGACTAGGTCACGTCAGCCACTCCACATTGCCATCAGCTGGCATTGTAAGGCTGTCTTGCATCACGTGGGAAGCGGGGATGATGGATGGGGAGCACAGCTACATGGCGAACGGGAGGATGCGTCAAGCAACTTTTAAGGATGTTGTGGGGTGAATGGACAGAATGTGGGCTACGGTGATAACTGACACCACCCTGTTGTGATTCTAAAATGCCGGACTAACTAGAACTGATGGTGATGGTGACTCTGACGACCTGCCAGTGGCAGAGAAGGACGCACTGCTTCAACTTCCCTCGGAGTTGGCGGAATTGTTTGACGGCAATGGAGGATGAAGAATTCGACAGATTTGGTGATGTAGATGAGGCGTGAACTTTTTTTCTTCAATGTGTTTTTGTTTGTTGGGTAGGCCTAGTCTACATTTTCATAGGCTTTTAGATTATGTTCTGATGAACAAAAAGGACTTTCAGTTCTGTCTGTGGTGGAGGAATGAAATTAAAAAGTGAAATATAAATGTGACTAATGAAGCGATTTGTGTTTTTTTGCTGAGTACATTTATCCTCCGGTGCGACTTGTAATTCGGCAAATACAGTATACATTTTCAACATTGGCAATTCGAGTCAAGTCAGTTGTATTTGTGTAGCCCAACATCACGAAGTACACATGTGCCTCAGGGGGCTTTACAGCAACACAATGTCCTGTCCTTAGACGCTCTCATCGGGTAAGGAACAAGTCCCTAAAACCTTTAACAGGGAGAAAAGGTAAGAAGAAACCTCAGGGAGAGCAGCAGAGGAGGAGCTCTCTCCCAAGACGCACAACCTGCAATGACGTTGTGTTTACACAATTCACACAATACAACATTGAAAGAGGATAACACAATTATAGTGGAATTATAACATATATGAAGAATATGATGAGGAGGATGCCAAGCAGTATCCAGGTGGCGACCACCATCACCATGGAAACCTGGGAGGAGGACAGACTGCACGTGAACACAAGGGAGACTCACATGACACCATTCACACACAGAAGAAGAGAAAGGAGAAGACATCATTCAGAGAGAGAGGGAGAAAATACGTGAGAGAAGAGAACAGGTTGCAATAGTCAGTAACACTATGGAAGTCTATAGCTTCTTTTAAATCTCGTCTTAAAACTTTTCCTTTTGTGAAAGCTTTTACAAATGTTTAATATTTGTTTTTATTTATTCATACTTTTATTTACTCTTACGTATTTGGTATTATTCTTATTTTTGCCTTGTCTGGTTTTATTTCTTTGTAAAGCACTTTGTAACATTGTTTTAGAAAAGTGCTATATAAATACAAGTTATTATTATTATTATAGTTAATCTATACTCTACAGTCTTGTGAGCAGAACAGTGGTTGGTAAATTCCTTGAGACAGAAACAGACCCGCCATCCAGTACAGGTTGTGAAGCACTCAACTTAAAGGCAACTAATTGTAAACTAAGGCAAAAAGATGAGTTTTAAGTTTGGATTTAAAGACTCAACAGACTCTGATTGTCTGATGGCAGCAGGCAGGTTATTCCACAACAATGGAGCCCGATAGGAAAAGGCCCTGCTGCCACCAGCTGACTTCTTTTTAACTTAAGCCCTGTATTTTGAGAACGAAGTGCTCGAGATGGCATGTAAGGTTTAAGGAGATCAGACAGGTAGGATGGGGCAGACCTGAGAACAGACCATTACAGTAATCAAGTCTGGATGAAACAAATGCATGTATTAGAGTCTCTGCGTCAGCCATGGAGAGAAAAGACCGAGTTGCAGCTATGTTACATAGTGGAAAAAAAGCCGTCTTGGTGATTTCTTTAACGTGCTTATCAAAGGAAAGGCTGGGATCAATTTTAACACTAAGCAACAAGGCCAAGCAACAAGGCCACCAGTCCAGATGGAATCCCAGATGAGATCTTAAAAGAAGGTGGACCAGAGCTCCTGTACCACATCCACACCCTCCTCCTCAAGGTCTGGGATAAAGCAGAACTTCCCTCAGAGCTCAGGGATGCTCGAATAGTGGCCATATTCAAGAAAGGGGACAAGGCGAAATGTGGAAACTACAGGGGCATCTCACTCCTGTCAACAACAGGCAAAGTCGCTCGCATCCTCTCTGTGACTTCCGCCCACCAGAGGTACAGCAGACATGAGTTTTACAGCCCACCAACTCCAGGAGAAATGCTGTGAACAAAGGCAGTCTTTGTACATGGCTTTCATAGACCTGACAAAGGCCTTTGTTTCAGTAGCCCGCCAGACTCTGTGGAGCATACTATCAAGACATGGCTGCCATGACAAATACATCAGAATATTGAGGCTTCTACATGATGGCATGTCAGTCACAGTGCTGAGCTAAAGCATCTCTGAGTCAGAGCCCTTCACTGTGGAAACAGGGGTCAAACAGGGATGCATCATCACAACTACCCTGTTTGCCATCTTTATTGCTGCCATTCGCCACCTCATTGGCAAAAAGCTGCCACGGGGGATCCCAATCCTATACAGAATTGACAGCAGGCTCCTCAACCTTAATAGGGTCAAGGCTGAGAGCAAAGTCTGCAACACTAGGATCATGGAGCTTCAGTATGCAGATGATAATGCCATCGCAGCACACTCCACAGAAGATCTCCAGGATACCCTGAATGCCTTTGCCAAGGCATACAGGCCCTGGCTCTAGCATTAAACATAAGAAGACCCAGTTCCTGTATCAACCTCTACCCAACCAGCCATCTACCCAGCCCACCATAAAAGTGGACAACAAAATTATTAAAAACTTTGATCACTTCCCCTACCTCAGCAGCCTTCTCCCCTCAAAAACTGACATCAACTCTAAGATCAACCATCGCCTGACTTACGCCAGACTCAGGAAAAGAGTCTTTGAAGACCAAGACCTAAAAGCCCAAACAAAACTCCTGGTCTACAGAGCTGTTGTTCTTCCCACCCTGCTGTATGGAGCAGTCATGGATCACCTACAGCAGGCACCTGAGAGCCTTGAACAATACCACCAACGATCCTTACGAAAGATCCTGAGGATCAGCTGGAAGGACAGATGCACCAACATTAGCATTCTGGAAGGCACCAACATGACTAGCATCACCACCACGATAATGCAGCACCAACTCCCATGGACAGGCCATGTCATCCGCATATCCGACACACGTCTCCTCAAACAGATCCTGTACCACCAGTTGTAGGAAGATCAGCGAGCTCCCGGCAGGCAAAAGAAACTTTTCAAGGAAAATATCAAGACCAGTCTGAAGAAATCTAACATCACATCGAGCAACTGGGAACGCATCGCACTGCATAGGCGCTCCTGGAAAACATCTGTGAAGGAAGGAGCTGCACGTCATGAAATGGAACTCCACTGTGCCACAGAGAAAAAGCAACAGCACCACAAGGAGAGAGAGAGAGAGAAAGGCTCAACCAGCACCACCATCACTACCACTTTCCCCTGTCCACACTGAGTATGTGGCTCACGGATCGGCCTCTACAGCCATCTGAAGACCCACAAGTAGACAACCCAAGGGACAGGACAGTCATACTTGTTCAAATTACCACCGATGATGATGACTGATCTGTATGTGTTGGTTTCCAATAAACATCAACAATCAAATGTCCCCATCACCAATTTCAATTTCACAGTGTAAAAAGACTAACCTGTCATTTCTCACATCCTCCCTGGTGAACTTGATGTGGTGTCCACAGAGTTGATGTGGTCGGTGAAATGTGGTAAATCCTGAGATTTAATTTTTACCCAGGTGTTGTCCACAAATCTGAACCAATGGCTAGGTGGTGTCCCTGGATAGGACACCAGAGCCCTCTTTTCCACTTCCTCCATATACAGGTTGGCCATTATAGGTGAAACTGGGGAACCCATAGCGCCCCCAGCTGTCTCCCTCACTATTTCTGCAGTAGTTCCCAAGCCATCTGGCAACTCTTTGCTACCACCCAGTGCCTGACTTAACTCCTCCCTGAACTCCACACAACAGTCTTCCTTTTTCATCTTCCACCATTTGATCCTTGGCTCTGCCTTCACTCTCTTCCTCTTCTTGATCTCCAAAGTCATCCTACAGACCACCATCCAATGCTGTCCAGCTACATTCTCCCCTGTCACCACCTTGCAGTCTCCAATCCCTTTCAGATGGCGTCTCCTGCATAAGATGTAGTCCACCTGTGTGCACTTTCCTCCACTCTTATACATCACCCTGTGTTCCTCCCTCTTCTTGAAATATGTCTTCACCACAGCCATTTCCATCCTTTTCACAAAATCCACCACGCTTTGCCTTTATGCATGCTCAGTAATCCAGGTGAGAAAATCAAAGAAAGTTGAATCATTTCATCCGGACCCAATCTGTCCTTCCATATTCCTCTCTGAGACACTATACCTAACAATCACCTCCTCATCACCTCCGTTTTCTTCACCAAAATACCGGTTGAAGTCCACCCCAATCACCACTCTCTCCTCCTTGGGTACCCTCTCCACCACTTCATCCAGCTCACTCCAGAATTCTTCTTTCTCTTCTGTCTTACACCCAACTTGTGGGGCATATGTGCTGATAACATTCATCATCACACCTTCAATTTCCAGCTTCATACTCATCACTCTGTCTGACTCTCTCTTCACCTCCAGCACACTCTTGACATACTCTTCCTTCAGAATTACCCCTACCCCATTTCTTCTCCCATCTGCACCATGGTATTCTTTCTCTGCCTTTAATCCACCCTAGCTGTGTAGCTAGGAACAGTGGGCAGCTGCCATGCAGCTCCCGGGGACCAACTCCGGTTGGTCTTGCCATGCCTCGGTCAGGGGCACAGGCCGGAGTATTAACCCTAACATGCATGTCCTTTTGATGGTGGAGGAAACCGGAGCACCTGGAGGAAACTTACCGCAGACACAGGGAGAACATGCAAACTCCACACAGAGGACGACCTGGAATGACCTCCAAGGTTGGGCAAGCCCGGGGTTCGAACCCAGGACCTTCTTGCTGTGAGGTGACAGCGCTAACCACTGGGCCACCGTGCCACCTGGAATTTGGGTACCCTCTCCACCATTTCATCCAACTGACTGCAGAAATCTTTCTCTTGCATCTCACACCCACCCAACTTGCAGGGCATATGCGCATATAACATTCATCACCACACCCTCTATTTCCAGCTTCATACTCATCACTCTGTCTGACTCTCTCTTTACCTCCAACACCCTCTTGACATACTCTTTCTTCAGAATTACCCCTACCCCATTTCTCCCCCCATTCACACCATGGTAGAAGAGTTTGAAGCCACCTCCGATGCGCCTGACCTTACTCCCCTTCCACCTGGTCTCTTGCACACACAGTATGCCTACCTTCCTTCTCTCCATCATATCAGCCAGCTCTTTTCCTTCTCTTACCTCCACACTCTGGGTTTGGAACCGGCACTAAGAATGCACTGGCTCATGCATCCTCAGTGGCTGGGTTCTGTGTGATTCATGCCTTCATCAAATTCCAGAATTGACTTCTGCCACAGCATTCTTTATGGCCCATCATCCAAAGTCCTAAACAAACTCCAGCACATCTATAACTCTGCTGCTCGCCTGCTCACCCACTGCTGCTCCCACGACGACAGCACCCCTGTCCTCCAGAACCTCCACTGAGTCTCTGTCCCACAACGGATCCAATTCAAAGCCCTCCATAACCAGGCCCCCTCCTGCCCAAACGACATGCTCCACAACCATGCTCCTTCCAACAGCCTTCGCTCCTCTGATACCAACCTCCTGTCTCCACCACACAGGACCAAACACCGGAGCTGCAGTGACTTGGCCTTCGCCATACCTACCCCACCCCTGTGGAGTGCTCTCTCCCCCAAACACATCAGAGAGTGCACCGATCTGTCCACGTTCAGATTATTAATCAAAACTCATCTTCTCAGAATTGCTTTTGATGTGGGATTGTGTGTTTTAGGTTTTTGGTGTGTTGCCTTTATGTTCATTTTAACTCAGATAAAACATCTTTTAGTACTCTGAAAAGCGCTGCATAAATAAAATGTAGTATTATTATTCATTTCTTTTCCGATGACTTTTGTTTTTTTTAGAAGGAACTGATGAGGAAATGGATCAGGAATCAGAAACACAAACATGACTCCACTTCATGATCTGCCCCTCAGACTGACACTTCCCCTCTTTTTACTCCAGACAACCGTCGAGAAGCTGCTCCCCCACCCCCCCAACAGCAAGCATGGCAGACGGAGAGGTCAGGGGTCAGGGGCGAGGTCAGGTTTAGGGGCACTGGGGTCTCTTTGGAGGGACAGGAGGGAGGTGAAGGAGGAGGATGAGGTGTCTGAGTTCTCCTCCCCCATCACAACACTCAAAGGCACCCGTGTGACATCATCAAACGGAGACAACTACATCATCCTGTCAGCCATCGATCCAGGAAATCAGGTGTGTAAGAAGAGTTAAGCTAACCTTGAACCCTCAAGATTACTGTATATATATATATATATACACTACCGTTCAAAAGTTTGGGATCACCCAAACAATTTCGTGTTTTCCATGAAAAGTCACACTTATTCACCACCATATGTTGTGAAATGAATAGAAAATAGAGTCAAGACATTGACAAGGTTAGAAATAATGATTTGTATTTGAAATAAGATTTTTTTTACATCAAACTTTGCTTTCGTCAAAGAATCCTCCATTTGCAGCAATTACAGCATTGCAGACCTTTGGCATTCTAGCTGTTAATTTGTTGAGGTAATCTGGAGAAATTGCACCCCACGCTTCCAGAAGCAGCTCCCACAAGTTGGATTGGTTGGATGGGCACTTCTTTGAGCAGATTGAGTTTCTGGAGCATCACATTTGTGGGGTCAATTAAACGCTCAAAATGGCCAGAAAAAGAGAACTTTCCTCTGAAACTCGACAGTCTATTCTTGTTCTTAGAAGTGAAGGCTATTCCATGCGAGAAATTGCTAAGAAATTGAAGATTTCCTACACCGGTGTGTACTACTCCCTTCAGAGGACAGCACAAACAGGCTCTAACAGGTACTATTTAATGAAGATGCCAGTTGGGGACCTGTGAGGCGTCTGTTTCTCAAACTAGAGACTCTAATGTACTTATCTTCTTGCTCAGTTGTGCAACGCGGCCTCCCACTTCTTTTTCTACTCTGGTTAGAGCCTGTTTGTGCTGTCCTCTGAAGGGAGTAGTACACACCGGTGTAGGAAATCTTCAATTTCTTAGCAATTTCTCGCATGGAATAGCCTTCATTTCTAAGAACAAGAATAGACTGTCGAGTTTCAGATGAAAGTTCTCTTTTTCTGGCCATTTTGAGCGTTTAATTGACCCCACAAATGTGATGCTCCAGAAACTCAATCTGCTCAAAGAAGTGCCCATCCAACCAATCCAACTTGTGGGAGCTGCTTCTGGAAGCGTGGGGTGCAATTTCTCCAGATTACCTCAACAAATTAACAGCTAGAATGCCAAAGGTCTGCAATGCTGTAATTGCTGCAAATGGAGGATTCTTTGACGAAAGCAAAGTTTGATGTAAAAAAAATCTTATTTCAAATACAAATCATTATTTCTAACCTTGTCAATGTCTTGACTCTATTTTCTATTCATTTCACAACATATGGTGGTGAATAAGTGTGACTTTTCATGGAAAACACAAAATTGTTTGGGTGATCCCAAACTTTTGAACGGTAGTGTATATATATATATATATTAACATACTATGATATTATTGTGAGGAAATAGAACAAATGTTTCTCCACATGTCTGAGTTCGCTGCATAATACTTCTGTTTGAACGAAGCAATCAGAATCAGAATATTCATGCCAAGTAAATGCTACACGGCTGCTTTCTGGCGAGTCAGCTGAATATGAGAGAGCTGGACGACTACAACTTAAATCTCTATCTGAATTTTTAGTAACACGTCGCTGAGGAAAGAATGTCACCCTAATACTGCCAAACTGACCAGCATCATTTCGCCGCATCACGTGTTCCACCGAGTGATGTGATCTGAGTAAAGTCTTGGTAATAACTTAACTGACCTGGTGACCTGGCAGACATTCTGACCAGTCAACCAATCAGTCAACCAGGCAGTCACTTTTTATTGATTACGCACATTTCCTGCATTAAAATTCAATGGATCGCACTTTGCATTGAGTGGGTAAGGGCTGATGATCATACTCAAGTCACTAACTTAGAGGCCTGCTTGGCTACTGTGAAAAACTGGATGTCACTTAACTTTCTGCTTTTAAATTCTGATAAAACCGAGATGCTGGTCATTGGCCCTGCTAGACACAGACACCAATTTGATCAAGTAACGATAACGATCGACAACTCTGTGGTTTCACAAAGTGTGGCAGCCAAAAATCTTGGTGTTACGTTTGATCCCAGCCTTTCCTTTGATAAGCACATTAAAGAAATCACCAAGACTGCCTTTTTTCACTTACCTAACATAGCTAAAATTCGGTCTTTTCTCTCCATGACTGACGCAGAGATTCTAATACATGCATTTGTTTCATCCAGACTTGATTACTGTAATGGTCTGTTCTCAGGTCTGCCACATGCTAGTACTAAAAGTCTTCAGATGGTTCAGAATGCTGCTGCTAGAATCCTTACTAAAACTAGGACATTTGACCATATTACACCAATTCTTGCCTCCCTTCATTGGCTTCCTATCCATGTTAGATCAGAATACAAGGTGCTTCTGCTGACGTATAAAATCCTAAATGGGCTTGCTCCATCCTACCTGTCTGTCATATAGAGTATAGATTATAGCATATAGATTATAGATTATAGCATATAGAGTATAGAGTATAGAGTATAGAGTATAGAGCCAGGAGTGATGTGTCACAGAAGGGTGCCAGCAAGAGTTAAAGGGAGGGTTTACAAGATGGTAGTGAGACCAGCTATGTTGTATGGTTTGGAGACAGTGGCACTGATGAAAAGACAGGAGGTGGAGCTGGAGGTGGCAGAGGTGAAGATGATAAGGTTTTCATTGGGAGTGATGAAGAAGGACAGGATTAGGAACGATTATATTAGAGGGACAGCTCAGGTTGGACGGTTTGGAGACAAAGCAAGAGAGACAAGACTGAGGTGGTGTGGACATGTGTGGAGGAGAGATGCTGGGTATATTGGGAGAAGGATGCTGAATATGGAGCTGCCAGGGAAGAGGAGAAGAGGAAGGCCAAAGAGGAGGTTTATGGATGTGGTGAGGGAGGACATGCAGGTGGCTGGTGTGACAGAGGAAGATGTAGAGGACAGGAAGAGATGGGAACGGATGATCCACTGTGGCGCCCCCTAACGGAAGCAGCTGAAAGTAGTAGTAGTAGTAGTAGTAGTCAAGTATAGAGTATACATTATAGATTATAGATTATAGAGATTATTGACTATTGCAAACTGTTCTGTTTTCTCATAAGTCTTTTTTTCTCTCTCTCTGAGTGACGTCTTCTCCTTTCTCTTCTTCTGTGTGTGTGAATGGTGTGATGTGAGTATCACTTGTGTGCGAGTATCTGTCCTCCTGTCAGGTCTCCATTGTGATGGTGGTCATGTGGCTTAGGTCCTGGGCTGTTCTGGTGGCATGTGGACGCTGCTTGGCATGCTGCTCATCATATTCGTCATAATTCCATTATAATTGTGTTCTCATCTTTGAATGTTGTATTGTGTAAATTGTGTAAACACAACATCATTGCACGTTGTGCGTCTTGGGAGAGAGATCCTCCTCTGCTGCTCTCCCTGAGCTTTCTGCCTGGGTTTGGTGTTTCTCCCTGTTAAAGGGTTTTTTTAGGGAGTTGTTCCTTATCCAATGAGAGGGTCTAAGAACAGGATGTTGTGTGGCTGTAAAGCCCACTGAGGCACATGTGTAATTTGTGATGTTGGGCCATACACATACAACTGACTTGACGTGATGTGTAGGTGGTAAAGGCTCTGCACAGGTCAGTCAGTGGCATGGGGGTGGCACTACACACTGGCAGCATCATAGGGAAAGGCAGCAGTTGTCTGGAAGAATGGAGCTTTCCTCGGCTTGGTCAGGGAATCGCTTTCTTCATGCTCTAGCTCGCTTCATCAACGCCGCCTTCTCTCACTGCCCGATCAACGCCGCCTTCTCTCCCTGCCCGATCAACGCCGCCTTCTCTCACTGCCCCGTCCGAGCCATCCGTGCACATGCACCACTCACGCCTACGGTGGAGTCGGAGGGGGTAGCGATGGTGTCAAAACCAACCCATTCCGTGTTACCGCCGGCTTGGTCGGGCGTCGCTACAGAAACAATTAATTGGCTGTGTCTGCAGGTGGGAAGCTGGATGTGGGTGTGTGTCCTGATCGCTGCACTAGCGCCTCCTCTGGTTGGTGGAGGCGCCTGTTCGGGTAGGGAGGGGGAACTGGGGGGAACAGTGTGATCCTCCTACGTGCTACGTCCCCCTGGTGAAACTCCTCACTGTCAGGTGAAAAGAAGCGGCTGGTGACTCCACATGTATGGGAGGAGGCATGTGGTAGTCTGCAGCCCTCCCCGGATCAGCAGGGGGGGGGGGGCAGGGACCGGGACGGCTCGGAAGAGTGGGGTAATTGGCCAAGTACAATTTGGGAGAAAAAGAGGGGAAATTCCAAAAACGAAAAAAACCCTATGTATTCAGGTGTGAGTCTTGAAAGAAGACAAGAAGTCGATCATGTTTCGCAAGACAGCAAATCACCCACTGCTGGTCTCAGCAGGGGAGGACTGGAGGAAGACTGGAGGAGGACTGGAGGAGGACTGGAGGAAGCAAAACAATTCGCCTGACTCACCTCACCACCACGTGGAAGTGCTATACGTACTCTCCAATGTTAAAACTACTACTACTACTACTACTACTTCCGGCTGCTCCCATTAGGGGGCGCCACAGCGGATCATCCTTTTCCATCTCTTCCTGTCCTCTGCATCTTTCTCTGTCACACCAGCCACCTGCATGTCTTCCCTCACCACATCCATAAACCTCCTCTTTGGCCTTCCTCTTCTCCTCTTCCCTGGCAGCTCCATATTCAGCATCCTTCTCCCAGTATACCCAGCATCTCTCCTCCACACATGTGCACACCATCTCCATCTTGTCTCTCTTGCTTTGTCTCCAAACCGTCCAACCTGAGCTGTCCCTCTAATATGCTCGTTCCTAATCCTGTCCTTCTTCATCACTCCCAATGAAAATCTTATCATCTTCATCTCTGCCACCTCCAGCTCCACCTCCTGTCTTTTCATCAGTGCCACTGTCTCCAAACCATATAACATAGCTGGTCTCACAACCATCTTGTAAAGCTTCCCTTTAACTCTTGCTGATACCCTTCTGTCACACATCACTCCTGACACTCTTCTCCACCCACTCCGCCCTGCCTGCTCTCTCTTCTTCACCTCTCTACTGCACTCCCTGTTACTTTGGACAGTTGACCCCAAGTATTTAAACTCATACGCCTTTGTCACCTCCACTCCTTGCATCCTGACCATTCCACTGTCCTCCCTCTCATTCACACATAGGTATTCCGTCTTGCTCCTACTGACTTTCATTCCTCTTCTCTCAAGTGCATACCTCCACCTCTCCAGGCTCTCCTCCACCTGCACCCTACTCTCACTACAGATCACAATGTCATCCGCAAACATCATAGTCCATGGAGACTCCTGCCTGATCTCGTCCATCAACCTGTCCATCACCATTGCAAACAAGAAAGGGCTCAGAGCCGATCCTTGATGTAATCCCACCTCCACCTTGAACCCATCTGTCATTCCAACCACACACCTCACCATTGTCACACTGCCCTCATACATATCCTGCACCACTCCTACATACTTCTCTGCCATTCCTGACTTCCTCATACAATACCACACCTTCTCTCTCGAAACCCTGTCGTATGCTTTCTCTAAATCTACAAAGACACAATGTAACTCCTTCTGGCCTTCTCTATACTTCTCCATCAACACTCTCAAAGCAAACATCACATCTGTGGTAATCCTGTGTTTCAGTCTCCAATGTTAAAACCCTGCTATGAAAATACAATTTCAAGAGTAGGATAGCTGGAAATCAGCTCAGTAGCTATGATAACATATTCTCTATGGCTGAGCTATGTTTTCTTGCCCTGTTTTATGAATGAAAGTCCATCAGCAGAGCAGCCATTTGCCTTGATTCATTCTATGTCATGAAAACCTTGATAATTAAATATATTTTAAGGCTTTTTATAAGGGCTTTTTGAAATTATGATAGCCTGATCCCTGTCATTTCATGTCGAACTTGATCTCTTTCATGCGAGGGTCTGCCAAGGAGGCTGCACATCCACAGACTGACAGGCAAAATGTTTTATTAGGTAGATTTCTTCCATATTCCCTGTTCAATCTACTTGGGCGCTGTGATGGCAGGAAAAGCACTGGTTTTCCTGCCCGGGTGTGCGTGTACTTCCCTTCTCCCAGTAGGTGAAAAGAGGTGTGGTTTTGTTGCCAAGTTCAAACACCGGAGGAGGGGAGATGCATACGCCTAGTTAAATTTGTGTGTGCCATCATGTCCATGCCGTGTACAGGCAGGGCGTCTATTCCGCTAATGCCCCGGCTGGTCAGTGAACGGGATTGGCTCATAAGCCACATCAGAGCACATTACTCTGACACTGTTGGGAGTCTGTCCCAGTCTGACAGATGCAGATTGTGTCATATTGAATGAACCAAGACCTTCAAAACCAATTAGGGCTGAGATTTTACACACCGTCTGTGATTTCAATTTGTGACAGAAGTTGGTCTTTAATAATTCCTCCTCTCCAGGGATTCAGATATTTGTTCACTGAGAAATACATTGTGTTTTTACCCCATTAGCCTAACAGTATGATGCCGGGTCTCTTGGTTGAGTGTCGCCTGTCATCTTGGCAGAGACTTTTTTCATTTTCTAACGTTTCTAACTATCTTTCTGTCTTGCTGTGTGTGTGTGTGTGTGTGTCTTTCAGCTGCTTCAGCCAGTGTACCATGACAGGAACGGCACCATGGGTAAGAAATACAGACGGAATGTCTTGATGCTTGCTCCATAATCCAGGTCAGAAAATCACAGAAGGTGAATCAGTTCATCTGGACACAGCGTTTACTGACACAGACGTTTCATCATCATCAGCATCATCATTATCCAAGTCTACACCAGTGGTTCTCAAACTTTTTCTGTCACACCCCCTCTGGAGGAAGAACATTTTCATGCCCCCCACCCCAACAACATGCTGACAAAATGGGCCAAGTCTAACTTTATTTAAATATCATCAAGATCACGAACATCTCTTTCATCTCTCAAGATCACGAACATCTCTTTCTTTCAGTAACTTCTGTTGTGCAAATAACAGACGCGAGTTCCACTTCAACTTTATCAAGCCTCTTGTTGTGACGTGTGTCACTAGATTGCTCCATCAGTCTGTGTGATTTTTCAAACAAAGAGAAAAATGAAACAAGATTTAAAAATCACTTTGCCAGAACGATAACAATAAAGTTCAATCTGTGCAAAAAGAAAAAAAGAACAAATGCAGATATTTGGGAAAAACGATGAGCAAGTCAGTTGTGAGAGCTCGAGTCTTATCACTGCTGCAATTAGTGCTGCAATGAGCTTGTTTTGCACTGTACATCTTTTCAAAATGGGGTTGTAGGTTTGATGCCGCCACTCTCAAGTCATGTTCCATGTTAGCTTAGATCTGTTCTTGGTTTTAAGTGAGGCAACAGCAGAAAAACCCATCTTACAGAGACAGGATGTGGTGAAGGGAAGCAGAATGCCCACAGCCCTCTGTCCTGTGAGTGGATACTCCCTCTCCACACCAAGCCAGAATTCACTCAGTGTCTGAGCTGTAAAGCTCAGCCTCAAGGTGGAGTCAGATGTCACCTCCATGAACTGGTCCTCTTCAGCAGAGCTGAAATCAGCCAGCAGGTGCTGCTGCATTGAATGGATCTGTCACCCAGTCACACTGAGCACTGTTGTTTGGGAAGTATTTTTGAAAGAATCCTCTCAGGGAAGAGATGTGCTCCTTAAGACATGAAATCACTGTGGTGGCTCCAGAATCACAGGTTTCAACAAATTCACACAGATTCTCAAAGAAATCCGTATTTCCTTGATCAAGTCGCCTGCCCCCCATCTCAGGCTTTCCAGTGAATGCACTGATCTTGTCTGCCAGGTGAGGAAGGTGCTTGTCTCTGCCTTGAAGCTGAAGATTTAATTCATTCAGCTTTCCATATGCATCGCTGATAGGCCAGTTTCATCAGAAATTGTTCATCACTAAACGTGTTTGCAGCTTCATGCATATGCTCCTCCTCCAGAAACACCCGAATTCCCTCTCTGAGCTCAAACAGTCGTTTACCTCACGAGAGTCACCTAGCCTCGCTGTGAAACAACACAGCTGAATGGTCGGCTCCCATCTCCTCACAAAGTGCATGCAGAGACCAGCTGCGCTCTCAGGGATCTTGTTTTGATGAATTTGACCACGCTAACAACATGGGTCAAAACCTGGCTTAGGTCAGGGCTAATCTGTCTTGATGGTAGCACTCCTCTGTGTATGACACAGTGCGTCCATTGCACATTTGGCGAGACCGTCTTGATTAGTGGCTGCAATCCCTTCATTTCCCCTGCCATGGTCTGTGCACCATCTGTGCAAACACCCACACAGTTCTCCCATTTCAGCCCATGTTGTGTCAGGTACCGGTCCTAGAAGCCTGAAGAGCTCATCAGCTGTTGCTCTACTTGGGACATACTTGCAAAACAGCAAATCCTCACACAGCGACTCTGACGTGACAAAGCGAACACAAGCAATAAACAAGCAGTCTTTATTGCTGTCAGTAGCCTCGTCCACTTGTCAGGCCAAACGTTTGTCTTTCAGTTTTTCACTGAGTTGTTCTTCTAGGTCATTTGAAATGTCACATGTACATCTTGCAGCTGTATCGTTGGACAGAGGGACAGCCTTCAATTTTGCGGCGCTTGTCTCATCAAACAGTTGACACCGTATCTAAAGCCGTAGGAAGTACAAGCTCCTCTGCTGTTGTGTTTGGTTTCTTGCACTGGGCAGTTCTGTGTGTGACTTTGTGTGGTGCCATCAGTGCTTTGTTGTTCACTGATGCAGCTTTTACAAAGCCATGTTTCTGCTGACGGTATGCACCAAGTCTTACCTGGAAGAACTCGAGTGGCTTATTGACGTGACTGGGGAGTAATGTCTCTAAGTGTCTTCTTCATGTATTTGTTCTCATGATACCAGCTGCCAGAGTTTTCACACATACATGACATGACATTACAGTCATTTAGCCGATGCTTTTATCCAAAGCGACTTACAATAAGAGCATCATTTAACGTAGGAGATCAGGAGAACTACTAGTCATCAGAGATCATAAGTGCATCTAAACAAGCATCTAAGAGCAAAACCACTGCTGAAGTAAAAGCGCAAGAAAGAGTTTTTTTTTAAATGAGTGAATACACGAAGTGGTAAGAGCAAGTAACAGGGTAGTAGTTCTTAAAAAGGTGAGTTTCAACCTGCGCTGAAAGATGGGCAGCGACTCCGCTGTCCTGACATCAGTGGGGAGTTCATTCCACCACTGTGGGGCCAGGACAGAACAGAGCCGTGACCGGTTCGATCGGCAGCAGGGGTCCCTGAGCGACGGGGCAACCAGGCGTTCCGAGGCAGCAGAGCGAAGTGGTGGGGCAGGGGTGTAGGGCTTGATCATGGCCTGGAGATAGGAAGGAGCTGTTCCTTTCACTGCCCTGTAGGCTAGCACCAGAGTCTTAAACTGGATGCGAGCAGCTACTGGGAGCCAGTGTAGAGACATGGGAAGGGGAGTTGTGTGGGAGAACTTAGGGCGGTTGAACACCAGACGAGCTGCAGCTTTCTGAACAAGCTCCAGAGGTCTGATGGCCGACGCCGGGGCGCCAGCAAGGAGGGAGTTGCCGTAATCCAGCCGGGAGATGACTTGAGCCTGGATGAGCACCTGTGCCGTCTCGTCGGTGAGGAATGGGAGAATCCTCCTGATATTATAGAGGAGAAATCTGCAGGAGCGAGCAACCAATGCAACGTTTGCAGCAAACGACAGTTGGTCGTCCAGGATCACACCCAGATTCCTCACAGCCCGAGTTGGCGTCACCACGGTGTTGTCAATGGTGATGGCCAGGTCTCGGTGTGGGCAACCTTTCCCCAGGAGGAACATCAGCTCTGGCTCGTCCAGATTGAGCTTCAGGTGGTGTGTCGCCATCCATTCCGAGATGCCAGTCAAGCACGCAGCAATGAGTGTCTCTACTTGTGTGTCAGAGGGAGGAAAGGACAAGATCAGCTGGGTGTCATCGGCATAACAATGGTAAGAGAAGTCATGCGAGCGAATAACAGAACCCAGGGATGTCGTGTACAGGGAGAAAAGGAGAGGACCCAGAACCGAACCCTGTGGAATGCCTGTAGTCAGTCTACACACTGCTCTCTCCTCATCCCCCACCACATTCACTGTGAACCCAAGAGCAAGACAGGCTTCGTCATATTGTCTTAACTTGGTTTTTGGTCGATGACCGTCAGTTAAGCACTTTGTCTTGTTTGTCTCGGAAGCATCGCCTGTCTTTCTTTTCTTCCTGTCAAACATCTCTCCATCCTGTCAACCTACACACTCTCTGTCTCATGGAAGCACGTTTTGGTGATTGTTCCGCCGTGAAAAAGATTCCAACGTTAAAACAGTAGTTCCACACTACATCCCCGCCGGTCACGCCCCCCCCCGTCATACCTCTGTGCATGACGGGGGGGGGGCGCCACACATTTCGAGAAACGCTGGTTTAAATTGACTGCAGGTATCCCCACCCTTATAAACAATACAATACAATACAGTTGCATAACGATCGGACCCAAAGACCAGTTTCATATGTAAATATGGGCGTGACCATTAACTAGAGTTACAATGGTCATGTGTACTATTCACAGAAGATTGGGGGAGAGTTGCAATCACTGCATTGTAAAACGGCGACAGATGTACTCTTAGTCTACACCATGTGCAGGCCAGTGGCCACTCTTTCAAGAATGAGGAGGTGCACATCCTTGATAGGGAGGAACGCTGGTTTGAACGGGGAGTCAAAGAGGCCATCTATGTGAAGAGGGAACAACCATCCCTGAACCGGTGGGGAGGGGGGGGGCTAAGAGTACATCTGTCACCATCTTACAATGTTGTGATTGCAACTCTTCCCCTGTCCTCTGTGAATAGTACACATGACCACTGTCACTCATTGTGGCATTATATTAACTGCGGAATGCCATCTGGTCTGCTTAGAACGCTGCGTTGCTATATCTAAGGAATTCAAAGCATGTACTGCATTATCATCACTCCTTTACCTATTAGCCTACAGTATCAGCATTGATTAGTTGTTTGGTATCTGATCACTTTAAACAGGCTATTGCAATGCAATATGAAACACACACACACACACACACACACACACACACACACACACACACACACACACACACACACACACACACACACACACACACATTACAGTAATTTAACCAACAGTTTTATCCAAAGCGACTTACAATAATTACATTACATTACAGTCATTTAGTCACACACACACACACACACACACACACACACACACACACACACACACACACACACACACACACACACACACACACACACACACACACACACACACACACACACACACACACATAAAGAAGTCTTTCCTTAAGGGTGAACAGCATGAAAGAGCTTAAAAAACCTAAATAAGTGTTTTAACATGTGCGGTCCTGTCAGGTAATCTGTCCGGTTTCTTGATACTCCTTCTCGGCTGCTGCACATTTCAGCAGATGTTTTGACCTCAGGACCTGCAGCAACTCTTTGCTTCGGTAAACCAGAACCAACCTGTTGATTGCTGGCATGTCCCACTGGGTCTTTGGAGGTGTTTTCAGAGGTGTCGCTGTTTTGATTTGGCTCTTGTCTTTTGAGCAGAGTTCGACGACTGCGTCTGAAGATCTGTCCTTCCTCCGTCCTTACAGTGAACGACCGTGGAGCTACTTCTTGAAGAACAGTGGCTTTCATCCTCCATCCATCAGGGTCCTCAATCCTGACTGTATCATTACTAGAGAGGGGTGGAAGCTGCCTGGCTGTCTTGTCACAGCATGACGTCTGCTTCATCTTGTGTAGCTGTAGCTTTTTTTCCAGTTTGGGATGTTTCTTCTGCTTTGAGGAGCTCGGCAGTGTGGTGCGCAGCTTTCAATTCATCAGCAGCTCAGCAGGTGACAGTCCACCCTCAAGTGGTGATGCTCTGTAGCTGAGTAGAGTGACACGGGGATCGGACTCGCTGTCAGCAGCTTTCTTCAGGAGCTGTTTGAGAATGTGGACTCCTTCCCCAGCTTTTCCATTTGACCGTGCATATGGAGGACTAGATGTGACATGCCTGAAGTCATACTGTTCTGCACATTTCTGCCACTCTGTGCTGGTGAAGCATGGTCTGTTGTCACTCACTACTGTGTTTGGTATGCCGTGTCTAGCAAAAATGGATTTTTTGTGTGTTTTGACGCAGGTTGATGATGTGTTTGACAGCAACGCCATTTCAGGAACGTTTGAATAATAGTCAGTGACCACTAGAAAGTCTTTACCTTTGAGGTGAAACAAGTCCATTCCTACTTTGTGCCATGGTGCTGTTGGCACATCTGCTACTATCATAGTCTCTTTGGTTTGCTTGTTTCTGACATGTCGCACACCTGCTTATCAGTCTCTGAATGTCTTTATTAATTCCAGGCCAGAAGACTGTCTCTCTCACCCTCCTTTAGCACTCTCGACACTGAGATGACCTTCATGTAGTCTTGGTAGTATGTCCTGTCTCAATTCTTGTGGGATGATGATTCTGTTTTGCTTCAGCAACAGTCCATCAGCAACACTCAGTTCACCGCTGATGTTGTAGAACAGTGGACAGGAACCTGCAGGCCACCCATTTTTTATGTTCTTAATGACACGTTGCAGCTCTGTGTCTTCTGCTGTTTCCTTGGCTATTTGTCCGAACTTTGTGCCTGCTACAGGAAGCGCAGCAGGCACCATGTTCACATGACCTTGAAGATCCTCCTCGGTTGTACTCACACTTTTCCCTGTGGGTGCTCGTGAAAGTGCGTCGGCAAGGATCAGCTGCTTTCCTGGCGTGTAGATCAGCTCAAAGGCATATCTCTGCATTTTCATCATGAGCCGCTGAATTCTTGGTGCCATCTCATTCAGGTTCTTTTTGATGATGGCAACTAGTGGACGGTGGTCTCTCTCTACAGTGAAGGTGGGTAGGCCATAGTATATGTAGCCGTGGAACTTTTCTAGGCCAAACATTAACCCAAGCCATTATTTTTCTATCTGAGCATATCGACACTCAGTCTCTGTCATGGACCTGGATGCATAGGCCACTGGTTTCCAATGCTCACCTTCAGCCGGTAAGAGTACTGCACCAACTCCATCCTTAGAGGCATCAGTCGATATTTTCACCCTCTTCGTCGGGTCAAAGAACGTCAGAACAGATGCAGTTGTGAGTGTTTCTTTGAGCTTCTTCCACTCATGCTCGTGTTTGGCTGTCCATTTGAACTCAGTGTCTTTGTGCAGGGGCTCACGGATGCAGAATGTTTTTGCAGAGAGGTTAGGAATGAATTTACCTTTAAAGTTAACCATCCCCATGATGCGTAGCACACCTGTCTTGTCTGTGGGCCTTGGCATGTCCTGTATGGCTCTGATTTTTTTCTTGGTCAGGTTGGATACCTTGTGCAGAGAGCTTGTGGCTGAGGAAAACAATTTCTTGTGCTCCATACTGGCATTTGCTCTTGCTGAGTTTCAATCTATATTTTAGTACCCGCTCCAGCACTTTTTTCAGTCTTTCATTGTGGTCATGAAGTGCGGAGCCCCAGACGATGATGTCGTCCACATAGACTCTGACACCTTCCAGCCCGTCAGTGATGTGCTCCATTGCTCTGTGAAATATTTCTGATGCTGAAATTATTCCAAAAGGCAGCCTGAGGAAACGATATCTGCCAAAAGGTGTATTAAAAGCACAGTATTTGGTGCTGCTGTGACGCGTCGAGCTTTGTGAAGAACCTGGCACCTGCCATCTTACTGGTCATTTCTTCACGCTTGGATATCTGGTAGTGTTCACGCTTGATGCTTTCATTTAGATCTTTCGGGTCCATACATATTCTGAGGTCACCATTCTTTTCCTTTGCGCACACCATGGAGTTGACCCAATTTGTCGGTTCCTCAACTTTCTTTAACATACCAAGCATTGTCCTCCTGTCCAGCTCTTTTTTTAGGTAGTCTCTTAGTGGTGTTGGAGCTCTTCCAGCAGCATGCACGACTGGCTTTGCATTTTCTTTCAGCTGGATTTTGTACGTGAATGGCAATACACCAAAACCTTTGAAAACATCTGCAAAGTTCTGTGTAATGGAGTCAACACAGTCACTTGGAGTGCTCACGGCTGTGTTGATGCAGTACACTCTTCTCACCAGCCCCAAATCTTCACAGGCTTTATCACCCAGCAGTGACTCAAGCCCTTCAGCAACAACAGAGAAGAGTAGGTGGTGTGTTTTGTTTTCCACCATTACCTTCAGCTTGCATGTGCCTAAACACTCGATTCTCTGTCTAGTGTGGTCTTTCAGGTTAGGTGTTGTTTTTTGGTTTATTTCCTGTGTTTTGGGCCTACCTTTCATTTCTTTTATGTCAGACATGCTGATTCGGTTTGCTTTTGCACCAGTGTCCAGTTTCATTGTGTCTCAAGTCCCGTTTATTTGCAGATGTGCAATCAATTTGTCTTCTCTCACAGCATTACTTTCTTTCTCTGGCTCATTTTCACAGTTCACTATGCCAACAAAACATGTCTCGCTTAGATCAATGTCATCCACAGTGTTTACAGGTTTTCCTTTATTCCCCTCTTTTCTTTTGAGAAGCACTGTTTAGCAAAATGACTCTCCCTGGCAGTTGGAGCCTTGCTGACCCGAGGCTGGACACGGTCTTGGCTTGTGCTGTGAGGCGCAGCATTTGCAGCTGGACATCCCGTCGTGTGTCCGCTGTGCAGGCCGGGTCTGTGTGCGTCTTCTGCCTTGGCTTGAGACCGCACCAACAGCCGCGCAGTCGCTCATGGTCGCTGTGCCCGCCGCCACCTCGCTGAACTTGCTCACGTGCATTTGGGACAGCGCACTCGCCTGGCAGACCTTAACAGCTCCTTCTAGCGTTAGCCCCGTTTCCCTCAGTAGCCTTTCTCTGGCCCTTTATCCTCCATTCCATAAACCATCTGGTCCCGGATCACGGAGTCTTCCAGTGTAGCAGAGTTGCATGACTGAGTTTTTAGTTTCGTGTCAGGCAGAAAGCTATCAAAAGGCTCAACTTGTTGCTGCACACGTGAATGAAATACATATCTCTCGTATGTTTCACTTTTCTTTGCACAGCAATGAGCATAAAATTTATCTAACACTTTATCGAGTTTCTCTTTGTCGTCTTCATTTTCATACACGAAAGTATCGTACACTTCAGTGGCGTGTGGACCTGCTATCGTTAGCAGTAACGCTACCTTCCTAGCATCTGGCTTGGTTTCCGGTCCCATGGCCGCCAGGGACAGTTGTGCGCCATTTGCTGTCGACATTCCCGGCAAGTTTCAAACTCTCCGGTGGTTGTAAGGAATCCATGTCGCGCGTCACAGTTTACACCTCACTCCTGGTACCATGTTGTGTTTGTTGTTTTTTAAATAAATGGACCGAGACCTTTTCCAAATTCACGCCGAAGCTTTTATTTGTCCCACATGCCAGACTCCCTGTTCGTACGTCCTGACCTCTGACCTCAGCACGTCACCAGCTTCATGCCTAACACTCAACACATAATATCGTCCCACAACACAAGAATCATCAACAAATCAATGACATCTGCATCACAAGCGGACGCCCCCAACTGCAACTGCCGGGAGAAGGACTCATGTCCCCTAGAGGGACACTGCCAGACAAAGGGAGGTATCTATCAAGCTACGGTGTCGAGACAGGACAATGACAAAATAGAGACATACATGGGTCTAACAGAGGGGACATTCAGAAAGAGGGGACATTCAGAAAGAGGTTTAATGCTCCCATGTGTAGCTTTACAAACAACCGTTTAAAGAATGCCACATGTTTAAGCCTTTATATTTGGCCATTGGCGGATAACAACAGTAATTATTCAGCCACCTGGAAAATCCTCTCCAAGAACAATCCACATTCAGCCAGTAGTAAAACGTGTAATTAATCTATGTCCAACTGACACATACTTCATCATCTGAGACACCAGACGTCCACACTGAATAACAGCAATGAACTGGCCCGCAGCTGCACACATAGATATAAACACCTGTTTTGTAATTATAAATAAATCGCGCCAACGGACAAATACCCCCCCATTGGACCGTTAGCGATCACGTGTTTTTGAATTTTGAATGTCGCACCTCTCCCTTCCCCGTTGGAGATTGTGCACGTGATGTGCATGCTGAGGCAGTAAATCAAAGTAGGTTTTTATTTGTCCCCAGAGGGGCAACTGTTGTGTAGCAGCGGCAACTTCCAAACACACAAACACTCCACAGAACACACAAGGCGAATAGATAAAATAAATACAACATGTAGTGAGGAGAACAAAGCCAACAAAAAGCGAAGCAACAGTGAGCGGTGTTGCCAGTGTTTCTCCAGGTGGAGCTGCTGCTGCCTCCTACTGGTGGAGTGTAGCAGTGACATGGCTGAGGGGATGACAGAGTGTTTGTATCTACTGGTTTGGACTACTGGGTATTGGAAGCGGAAACCAGAAAGCAAGGTGTGGAACTCTAGGTGCAGGGGCTGGTGCTGTCAGACAGCACGGATTCTGCTCCCCTGAACATCTGCTTGTTGTTTACACAACAAGCAATGTTCAGCAAATGGTGTGGTCCTCCCCGTGCTGCCGTTTAACTGACAGCTGATGATGCTTATGGCATGAAACAGGCCTGTACCGTCTCATACACAGTTAACTTGACTCACTGGATTACACACACACACACACACACACATATATATTGGAGGACGTAAGAAAGGAGACGAGACCGCTTCTCCTTTTGACCACACAGCCGTGGGGTCGTTTATTTCCTCCAACTCATTTTAACTTTTCAATAACCAAACCTCAGCCTCGTGTCTACCCACAATCCCCCTTGCTAACCTCTCCCACTGTCTTAAAGGTTCCGTCTCCGGCCTGCATGGTGAATATCTAACCTGCAAGTAGATCACTACACACGCACTCCCAGAATTCACCATGACCACAAAAAAAAAATCAATGTGGCGGGGGACGAATAACGTGGCCAAAACAGCTCCTCTTGAAGGGTGTAGGGGCAGGGGGGCGTCCACGCCGAGGGGGCTGGACCAGTTGAACCAGCCTGTCCAAGTCCAGATGAGCTGGCTTGAGGTGGTTCACTGAAACCTGCTCCTGCTTACCGCCCACGTCCACCAAAAAGTTCTTAGCCCCCGCCGCCAGGACACGGGAGGGGTCGTCGTTGGGGGGCCGCAGGGGGGTCCCGGCTGACTGCAGGTCCTTGGGGATGTAAGACTGAGGGAGGCCGTGCTGCAAAGTTGGGACTGGAGTGAAAACACCGGCGCCGTCCTGGAACGCAGCCCGTTGGCGGGCAGCAGACCAGGGTGCCGCGCCGTCTGGGACGTACTGGCCACGTACTGGCTGCGGACGTACTGGCCACGACAATGTCGTCCAGGTAAACAAACAGGTACGGCATGTCTCGCAGCTGTAACGGGGGCAGTCCTATGCTGTTCTATGCTGGTCAGCCTGCTGCATGCCCGTCACTCTCATCATTAGCTCTGCGTTGTGTTCTAGTTGGGTGGGGCCCCAGGTGTTGTGGGGGGCCCTCAGTCTCTCATCATCATCATCATCATCATCATCAAGGAAGGAGCGGGGACACACAGGACTCTATTTGGCCCACCTTGCCATTTATTTTGGTTTCAAACCCTTCGACAACCGTCCAGTCCTCCAGCGGGAGCGGTGTTTCTTACGGACGTGGGGGTCGAAGTTCAACCACTGCCCGGACTCCACTCGTGTGCGTTAGAAGTAGAAACCGTCCACGGGACTCCGATGTAAGAAAGGATAAACAAGTATTTTATCCCACAGCTTGCAGTATCTTCTTACAGGGATACTCAAGGTTACGTTCTCCTCAACCAGCAAAACTGTCCCACGGTAAGAAACACGTGTGGCTCGGCTCGATTGCTGCTTGAGACTCCTCCCACAAAACAAAAATGGCCTCTCCCGCGTTCCCTCTTCCGTGTACCCACATGACCTCTCTCTTAAAGCGACAGTACACGTATATGACGGTCGTTGGAAAACATACATAAAAGTAAATAATGACATAAAATAAAATGTAGTAAACACAAATAACAGCACACAGACAGGATTTGGTGATATTTCATACTCAAACAAAATAAAATAAAAACATTAATTTTAACCTGGTTACACAGCACAGAGTCCATGAGCCGCTGAAAGGTCTGTGCAGCCCCCTTGAGCCCAAACGGCATCCTCAGGAACTCGGAACTCGGCCGAACGGCGGGATTACTGCCGTCTTCGGCACATCCTGTGGGCGTACCGGCACCTGGTGGTATCCGCACACGAGGTCCACCTTGGAGAAGATGACCGCCCCCGCCAAGTGCACGGAGAAGTCCTGGATGTGCGGGACTGGGTAGCGGTCTGGCGTCGTGGCGTTGTTGAGGCGGCGGTAATCACCACATGGGCGCCAGCCGCCGTTGGCCTTCGTGACCGTATGCAGGGGGGAGGCCCATGGACTGTCGGAGCGGCGCACGATGCCGAGGCGCTCCATGTTGGCAAACTGCTCCTTGGCGATGGAGCGGAGACTGGGGGGGCCGTGGTGGTGATGTAGGGGTCCACTCCATGCTTGGTGACTGCTAATGAGAAGATGGGCGTTGTGAGGTCCGGAAACTCAGCGAGCAGACCCTGAAAATCATCCCCGGTGGCAATCATGTTGGACAAGCCTATGGGACCCGCCTCCCCCAGCGTACATGGGTAGGAGCAGAAGGAGACGGCGTCAATCAAGTGGCGGTTTTTAACGTCTACCAACAGCCCATAAGCACACAGGAAATCCGCACCCAGGAGGGGAATGGACACCTTCACCATCACAAAGTCCCAGCCGAACCACCGACCTCCAAAAACCTGCACATACCTCGTGCCATAGGTGCGTACGGGGGTGCCGTTAGCAGCATCCATAGGGGGGCCAAATCCGTCGGCCATCGCGTCCACTGGTGTCGCAGGCAAGATGCTCCGCTGCGCGCCCGAATCAACTAGCAACCGCCGGCTGGAGATGGTGTCCTGAATAAACAGCAACCTGCCTTCCTGGCCAACGCTCAGGGTTGCTACTGAGCGCCGGCCCTGGCTTTTCCCGCCCTGCTGAAAGTGCATGGTGCACGGCATTGCTTGGCTTGGGTTCCAAACCCAGCATGGTAGAAGCACAGTCCCCCTGAGTCCTGCTGCCGACGAGAAACTGCTGCCGCCGCGACGCCCGCAGCCTCAACCGGCGGTGGTGGAAGAGCGTGGGCAGGCAGCAGAGTAGCCGCACACTGCTGTCGGCTGACGAGAACAATCCCGTCAGCCTCCGCGGCCAACTCCCGGAAGGTGCTGGTGGTGGACAACTTGGAGCTGGCCAAGGCAGCAGCGACGTGCGAGGGGAGCTGACGGAGGAACAGCTGGCCGGAAAGGAAGGCGGGGTCGCACGAACCCAGCATACTCAGCATCTTGTCCATTAGCTCCGATGGCTTGCCGTCTCCCAAGCCTTGCAGCAAAACCACCAGTCCTCCCGCTCCACCTCTGCTGGCTCAAAAGCCTGCAGCAAGTGTCGCTTAATCGTACCGTACTTGTCCGAGGGCGGCGGGGCTTGCAGCAGGCCCAATATCCGTGATGCCGTAGATGTTCCGAGTACCGCCACGACGTAGTGGTACCTGGACTCATCCACGGTGATGTTCCTAATGGCGAACTGGGCTTCGATGTGAGCGAACCATGCTGCCGCAGCCTTTACCAGAAGTCGGGCAGTGTGAGCGAGACGGCGTTAGCCACTGCCCGACTGCACTGAGAGCTGCGTTCTCCATGGCTCACGTCGGGGTCACCAATGTGGAGGATGCAAGAAAGGAGACGAGACCACTTCTCCTTTTGACCACACAGCCGTGGGGTCGTTTATTTCCTCCAACTAATTTTAAATGAACCGTTTCCAATAACCAAACCTCAGCCTCGTGTCTACCCACAATCCCCCTTGCTAACCCCTCCCGAGACGTGAACCAGTGTCCCCCGCTCCGCAAGCGACAACGTTAACCAGTCGACTAAAGGGTCTGACCCGTTAGTCAAGGACCAACGTGTCTACTTATCCATGCACGTTACTATATATATATATATATATATATATATATATATATATATATATATATATATATATATACACTACCGTTCAAAAGTTTGGGATCACCCAAACAATTTTGTGTTTTCCATGAAAAGTCACACTTATTCACCACCATATGTTGTGAAATGAATAGAAAATAGAGTCAAGACATTGACAAGGTTAGAAATAATGATTTGTATTTGAAATAAGATTTTTTTTACATCAAACTTTGCTTTCGTCAAAGAATCCTCCATTTGCAGCAATTACAGCATTGCAGACCTTTGGCATTCTAGCTGTTAATTTGTTGAGGTAATCTGGAGAAATTGCACCCCACGCTTCCAGAAGCAGCTCCCACAAGTTGGATTGGTTGGATGGGCACTTCTTTGAGCAGATTGAGTTTCTGGAGCATCACATTTGTGGGGTCAATTAAACGCTCAAAATGGCCAGAAAAAGAGAACTTTCATCTGAAACTCGACAGTCTATTCTTGTTCTTAGAAATGAAGGCTATTCCATGCGAGAAATTGCTAAGAAATTGAAGATTTCCTACACCGGTGTGTACTACTCCCTTCAGAGGACAGCACAAACAGGCTCTAACCAGAGTAGAAAAAGAAGTGGGAGGCCGCGTTGCACAACTGAGCAAGAAGATAAGTACATTAGAGTCTCTAGTTTGAGAAACAGACGCCTCACAGGTCCCCAACTGGCATCTTCATTAAATAGTACCTGTTAGAGCCTGTTTGTGCTGTCCTCTGAAGGGAGTAGTACACACCGGTGTAGGAAATCTTCAATTTCTTAGCAATTTCTCGCATGGAATAGCCTTCATTTCTCAGAACAAGAATAGACTGTCGAGTTTCAGATGAAAGTTCTCTTTTTCTGGCCATTTTGAGCGTTTAATTGACCCCACAAATGTGATGCTTCAGAAACTCAATCTGCTCAAAGAAGTGCCCATCCAACCAATCCAACTTGTGGGAGCTGCTTCTGGAAGCGTGGGGTGCAATTTCTCCAGATTACCTCAACAAATTAACAGCTAGAATGCCAAAGGTCTGCAATGCTGTAATTGCTGCAAATGGAGGATTCTTTGACGAAAGCAAAGTTTGATGTAAGAAAAATCTTATTTCAAATACAAATCATTATTTCTAACCTTGTCAATGTCTTGACTCTATTTTCTATTCATTTCACAACATATGGTGGTGAATAAGTGTGACTTTTCATGGAAAACACGAAATTGTTTGGGTGATCCCAAACTTTTGAACGGTAGTGTATATATATATATATATATATATATATATATATATATATATATATATATATATATATATATATATATATATATATATATGTAACCCGCACTTTGCGTTCGGCCGTCGTCTCCCTACACGCCCTGGGACTCTGCGTTGTGTTTGTTGTAGTATGATGTTTGCGTGGAAAAGGAAGGAGGCGGAGGCTTGGGATCGTGGCTGAGACCTGGACACTTTACTGGCACTCGCTTACACTTCACCTCTCATCAATCAGCTGGCCGCTGGCCTCATCATACTCACAGCTTCCGGCAGAAGAATAAACAAAAACATGTGATCAACGTAGCCTTTTGCCCGGGACAAGACTTAGGGGTACGGTGTTGCAAAAGGGACAAACATCGCCATTTGCGGCATTCCCAGGGGAACATACAGCGTAACAGTGCCACCCTGTGGCGGATTTGCATTACTACCTTACATATATATATATATATATATATATATATATATATATATATATATATATATATATATATATATATTTATTTCTGAGAAATCTTTTCAATCTGTTAACCGATTTTTTTTTCTTGGTTATTTTCTGTTTCTTCAGGGCGGCTGTACAAGACACAGCCCACCAGGGGGCACCAACAGAACTCACACCTCCTCCATGACCTGCAACCTGGGCTGTCAAGGCAATCTGTCAACAGCTGCACGGCCACCATGCCGCCCCCTTCCTTCTCCACCCAGCCTGGTGACTTTGGTAACTACCAGAACTGTACCATGGTCCAATCCCATCTGCCCTGCTCAGCGTATGGGACCTACGTCACTCTGTCTCCAAAAACCCTCATCTTCCCTGTGTTTGTCCAGGTGAGACAGCTGTACCTAGCTGAGCAGGGATTCATAGGGATGTGGTGAATTTCTTCCACTCAGGAGGGCAGGGCTGTTCAGTGCCATGTTAAACTTCTTACTGTTTCCTGTAGCCGTTGGATCTGTGCAGCCCTGATAGAAGTCTACTGATGTCAGAGGAAATGATCCTTCACCAGGGAGACCTGCTGCCTGCTAAGGTAAAACACATCCCGCTTTCTTCAGTCGCTTTTCTGCCTCCCTCAGCTGGACTAGGAGCAGCGTATCAAGTAGAGGTCAGCGTTGCATAAGCAACATCGAGAACAACATAGAATCTAACATCATATCAGGATGCTATGTGGACAGGACAGTCTGTTGAGACAGAACCGCCTCTAAAACCATCAGAGACAAGAGACAGAGACACACTTACACACAATATAGACATTCTAGGAAGGCCAGTGTTTTTGTTTTCAGGTTTTCAGTAAAGTTAGGTTGAGGAGGAAACATGAGCTTCTCCTCCTGTTGTTCTTTGGTCTCTCTGGAGGTAAGGTCAGGGGTCAGAGTTCAAACCTCGAATACTTTCCAAAGACAAAGTCCCAGCTCTGTTCCTGCCCCAGTAATGAGAAATCACCTTTACCTCTCATCTCGACTCGTTTGCCCACAGTAATTAAGAAAAGGACAAAGTTTAAACCAACTCTGAAGCTACACGTTGTTTCGAAACAACACTTTTATGTGTAAACACAAAACGTGGCTCGGCTCGGCGCTGTTGTTGCGATGCTCCAAGCACGACTTGCCTTTGGCGCTGGAGCCCTTCTTACAAACAACGTGGGCCTTGCGGTTTGACAGCATGGAGGTGTACAGACTTCCAGTTGCCAGTTGATGGTTGGTTGGTTTGTTTGTTTATTTGTTTGTTTACTTGATTGTTTGTTGCTCTGTTTGCTTTTAACTTTTAGCAAATGCGTCGGGCCATGGGAGGATTTTAATTGGTTTTATGGTCCGTCCGTATTGTTTTGTGTATTTTATTCGATCATCGACTCCTGCACTGACTTGATCGCACTGAAGCCTCCGACTCCTTACTGCTGGCAGTATGTGACGAGAACCGTGTGGACTCAACCTTCAGCTAACGGCTTGTTTTTTTAGCATTGTTAGCCAGTTTTTAGTTATATTTTTTTTACATTTTAAACCATTGACCTGAACTGATATGAGCGGTTTTACTAGTCTTGGACCGTTTTATCTCAACTCCGTTGGTTTAATGGGACATCCTTGCCTGCCTTCCTGTTGGTCACACTTTCCTTAGTGCTCCAGCTACTTGCCTGGCTACGCTTGTCTTTACCTGGTTGCTAAACTATCCAGAACAGTTATGCCAGCTTTGCCCTGTGGGGAGTTTGTGCTACTCAAGAAAGCAAACAGGAGGTCCGCGGTGGTGTAGCGGTCTAAGCATGGGCTTTGTGTCGATGCAGTTGCCCACAGGGGACCAGGGTTCGCGCCCCGGTCTTGTCAGATCCGACTATGGCCGGACTCGATGAAGCAGCAATAGTTGGCAACGCTGTCTTGGGGAGGGGGCGTAGTCGGCTTGTGTTCGTCACATGAATGCGTCTCTGGGTGTGTGGGGGAAAAAGCAGTGGTTCGGCCTGGAGTCGCCTTGTCACGGAAGTGGCGAGGCGTCTCCTTCCAGACTGCCGGCTGGAGGACGCGCATGCAGTAGGTGTTTGAACTAAAGTAGGGATCGATTGGCCACTAAATTGGGAGAAAAAGGGGTAAAATGAGAAATAAATTAAAAAAAGAAAACAAACAGAAAGATCGGTGACCTAAGGAGGATATTGGATGGCTTTCTGACGAACTACAGAAGAAATACCCAGTCCCACGGCAGTTCGTGAAATAGTCACGACATGTAATCTATTGATTCGTGTACATGGACACTCAGCACGAGGATCATGGGTAGGCTAACGTAGCCTTCCGCTATTGCAAGGGACCAAAACAAGCGGGCTTTCTCAGAATCGCAGGAGAACTAAGGAAAACGGATGGGCGCAACACTAGCCTGTCATATTGTTGAGGTATCAAGGACACTTTTGTGGTTTTGTGTTGAGAAATGTTAAAGATGTCTTTAAAATCCGCAGGTCGATATGCGACGGATCCTGTCCAGCCCGCCCACTGGACTGCTCAAATTAAAATGAAGAAATAAAACCAGGGACAAAATGTCGTGATTAACTGTTAGGGTTACGGTTAGCTTCAATAGACCCCTAACTTGTCCACGGATTTCCTCTTGCTCTACACTGAAGTGGTGGTCCGAACTCGCAAGAGAGACTCGGATGGGGCTGCCTCACCTATGCCTCCCCAACCACTACACCACCCTGTCTGATGACG